>NC_056728.1:457197707-457255207 GCF_019279795.1 Protopterus annectens | reverse complement strand
TTTTATGAATACATTGTAATACCTTGAAAGAAAAAGCATGCCCATTATTATCTTTCACGTTTGGCCAATGCATTTCTTTCATTCCCAGATCTAATATCATATAAATGTCTTAAAATGATATCTTTTAGCTTCGTATTAGTCTTGTCTTAAATAAACAACATGTTCCGTTCAACAATTAGCATAACCTTTAGGGTTGAACATAAAATTATATCATGGATGCTTAAATGTTTGATCTTTTGAAATTACTGAATAAGGTCAACATGAACGACATGCATAAGTACCTATTCTGGTTGATGTCTGCTTAGTTACATCTCTCACAATATTATTATTACCATGATAAAGTTGTCTTTTCAAATAAAAACAATTCTTAAAAAGGAAAGTAAGTGCATTTTCAACTATCTCTCTTGTTTTTTCATCGACTGTTAAAAATCTCCAGTTCCTATATATAATATTGCATAAGAAACTTACATCATCAGTGTATCTAATAGCAAACTATAGTGGGGAGAGGTGCAGACCATCCCTGGCAAAGCAGAGTGGTCTAATGACCATCTTCTTCCATGCTGACAAATAGTGCACTCCCTTAGAATGACACCAGAAACTAAGCCAATTACCAAAGTCAGTCATCTTTTGCTCATATTGTTGCATCATCCTGGGAGGGGATCTATGTCAGGTAATCAACAAAAAAAACCCATCGAAGAGACCATATGATCGAGTTTCCAAAAACTCAAACATCAAAAAAAAAACTACCCTTTTTACATTTTTGCAGGGGAGCAAACCCCCCTGAACCCCCCACATCCCCTGCAAATTATATATACCAACTCCAAGGTCACACTACTGTGAGAAAAAGATAAAATTTCCTGATCCTTGCTGTATCGCGATCCCCATTCAAAATCTTGAGTTTTCAACAACTCGATCATATGGTCTCAACCATATGGAGTTTTAGTTTCTGAAAACACTGTCAACTGATAGGGGCCCCTTTGAAGAAGGTAAAATGCTGCTCAATGCTAGGCTCATAACAGCCTGGGACAAAAATTCAGAGAACTCCATGATGTCTCTCTTCATATAGTCTACAGAGGTACATCTCAGGTCATTTATATCCACATGGACTATGTCTGAGTCATACTGGTACTTGTGATTCAATGACCTGAGTGCATGGGTAATGTGGTGGATCCTGGCCCCTGATAAGTAACTGACTATGACTTTCTCCTCACTCAGCCTGG
Organism: Protopterus annectens; assembly: GCF_019279795.1. Lineage (NCBI taxonomy): Eukaryota > Metazoa > Chordata > Ceratodontiformes > Protopteridae > Protopterus > Protopterus annectens. The sequence continues at coordinate 457,253,987 of NC_056728.1, read as the reverse complement.
TGACGGGGACATCAGAGTGTCTCACAATGGAGTCCCCAATGACCAGAATGTTGGATTGTGTGGTGGCTTGCCTTATGGGCTTAGAAGTAGAGGCTCCATGAAATATGGCTGTATGTGTTAATGTGGGTGTTGTTTTGAAAGAGTGCATTTGGGGCTGCTGAGGGTATTTGTTATGTGTCCTTCATCTAGGAGGTCTTTGGGGCTTGGAAAGGTTACATTTAAGTGCCAAAGCGTATGTGGGTCTATATGACTGCTTTGAATTGTGTGTGATGGGCACAGAGTGTGTCCTACTAACAACCTTATTGATTTTAGGAACACTTTTATGTGACAGCTTTGTCTCCAGTGACATTGTGCAAATAAATCTCTCACATACCCTATTAATTTGTTTGAGAATTAAATGGTTGTCAGTAAACATGAGGCAATTTCTAAATTGCCTCAGGATGCCCATATCCACCAAGCTGGTAATGGAAATAGTGGGAAAGTCCATGTCCATGGCAACACACCCTTTTTATTGATTAGACAGTTTGAGTAAGAATATAAATCAATGTCAAGAGTATCTGGTTTACAGCCTTGGGGATGGTGCTTGTCACTGCAAACTAGTTTTCTTGTGTGCAAAGTTTTGTGGAAATTTCAGTTGTGCTTTTGCAGGAAAAATGTCATTCAAGATGTCTGTGCCTATACAGGGCATTGCCAAATACTTGAGGGGAAACTAATACATAGACCCTGAACATTTAAGGATGAAGTATTTAGGCAGATATTCTAAAATTAAAAACAAACCAAGCAGTATTTAGTGAAAACAAATAATTAGCTTGTCAAGAATTATGAAAAGAGGGGAGTCGCATGAATGGCTACTGCCTGGCTACTACTAGTGCTGCTCTCACCACAGTTTCACTCTGCTGGGATACATACTACTTTGCTTCTTATCTCACCAGAACCAAAACATTAGCACCAATGCTAAGATGAGAAGCAGGCCACAGCCTGTTTGGTTATCCATAGTCTTGTCCCAGATAATGCAAGGTTCCATATGCTTGTTGTATCCTTTTCCTGGTAGATGCCTTGAATAGTAAAGGACCAATCAGGAATGTCAAGCACAAAGACTCCCTGCCCCAATCAGGAATCAATGCATTCTGCTCCATATCTCACCAAGAGCAGAATATAAGCACACATTCCAAACTGTCACTTATAAAGCATTTATTAGGCTTTACGGTGATCGGCAGTCTCCAATAAATAATGTCCCTGTGCTTCTTCTCTCACTAGGAGAAAACAGAAGCACTAATCCCAAGATAACTACTGAGAGGCAGCATGTGGCTTTCCTAATTGGTGGTCTTGCAATAGATGTTGCAGATTTTAAATGTAAGATGGAAAAACAATCCGTTAATATCCTAAGCATTGCAGTATGTGCTAAGCAGTTAGATATGGAAGAGGGAGAAACTTAAGTCATACCTGTCAAATGTGCACATTTTTGCATCATATTTTTTGTATGTTTCTCATACAATTGTGGTTTTCTGGCAAATCATTGAGGGCTGAAGTCAGAAAATGACGACAGACATTTGAGTTTCAGACTTCATACTCTTCAGAAAAATTCATGCTAATGCAAAACCTGTTACTCTATCAATTTTCCAAGTTTGTAAGAGCAATATCTTGGCCGTGGTGGTTCAGCAGTTAGCATTGCCACCTTACAGCAAGAGGTTCTCCAGTTTGATTCTCAGCTGGGGTGTCTTCTGCACGGAGTCTGTATGTCCTCCCTGTGGTCGCATGGGTTTCCTCCAGGTGTTCAGGTTTCCTCCAAAAGACATGCTGTCGGTGGATTGGACACTCTAAACTGGCCCTAGGTGTGTCTGTGTGTGTGCCTTCAGTGGAAGGCTGGTACCAGGGATACCAACCTGACACCGTAAAACTCCACTGCCAATCATTCTGCAGACTGATATTCTACTGTAGCTACCCCTAACTGGGATAAGCTGAAAGGAGATGATGATGATATAAAAGCAAATTTTTAAAAGTATCCCTGTTTTGTAGCTATTTAAGTGGAGAGTCACTACTTTTTAAAGAGTATGATAGATTGAAAGGGGATGGACACTTTGTATTCTGGTTCTATGGAATACAGTGGGATGGCCAATAAATTTAAATAGTTGAAAGGGAGTGATTTCACAAAATTATATTTTTGTGCTTACTCACAACAGCCAATGAAAGGGGACCATATCATGTTGTATCCTACTCCTGGTATTCTCCTTCCCTTATATGTCATTCCCCATTCCATGTTCATTGCCCAGCCTTCCCTATCACCATGTGTCCACCATCTGTAAGTCTATGTCCATCCATCTGCTTAACCTGTGTGTCTGCCACTTGTGTCTGTCAGAGCTTGTGTTTTTATTTTTCTATCTGCAACTTCTACTTGGCCTTCTCCATCTAACCCATCTACAACTTTCCTCACCACCTTCTCCACCTACATTCTTTTTCTACATCTGAAAAAAAGGAGCTCAAAACTCTCACCCTTCCTTTTCTCCTCTCTGTCATACTTTCTGGTTACTGCTGTGTGTTTACACCTGCTTGCTGTTCTCCCTGCTTTCCTATCTATCCTGTTTCCTCCCCATTTATATGTTAAACAAGGTTGCCACTTTGATGTGCATGCACATAGTGGTCTGTCTGATGACTATTATGCTGCCCTTGTGCTGGATGAGTGTGACATGCAGTGTTGTAGCACTACACTAGGTGCTTGGGCATGCACTGAATTGGATACTCTAACTTACCATCTTACACCCTAGTGACATACATCACATCAGCAACACATCCTGCTATAACATTACTCCAGCAATCAAGCAGCCTAGCACTGTTTCTCCTGTTAATTCTACAATTTCTTTTATTAATGTGATCAAATCAGTAACAGTCTGAGAAAAAATCCGTGAAATGTGTAATATATGTGTCAAAAACAATCTCTATCTCTTTTTAGAGCACCTTTTGTTAGTATCTTAGATGATATACATTTTTCCACTTCTCTTCATTAGATGATACAATCTGTAATCTGTTTTTCATTGCATATCTACCTATGTATAGAAGTGATATCTGGCGTGCATCTTTTTATGCAACTCACTAAAAGATACAAAAATAAAAATGTATATCTGTCCTTTAAATACTATAAAATGCTAAAACAATAAAACTTTAAGAATTAATACTTTGATGTCTTACTTCTTGCAAATGTCTAATAAGGAAGTTGAAGTCTTCAAATTGGGAATCACAAACCCCAGATATGCCTAAAAATGTTTATTTTAACGAGCCACGGCAACACAAAAAAAGAGCAAACAATAGTCTGCAAATTCCATTGTATTACAATTTTACCCCTTAATTTTGACATACTTCCCATTTTGTCTCAAGACAAAAATAAAAAAAAATCTTGTACACTTAAGCATAAGTGAAGCTTTGGATTTACAAAATATTCATGCAGTAATATAGCAGAAAAGAGCTGCAACCACACTTCAATAAAGCAGTAGCAATCTGTTACCTATTGTTGAAGTAAGGGGCTGCTCTCAAGACAATAAATTCAGCGGTAATGATAATATAAAGTAACTTAAGTCTTAAATGGTCTCATGCATATTAAGTCTTGAATTTATATAAAGTGACCTCAAGCTGTATTATTAGTTTACAAATACCATTTAAATATACAAAATAAACTTTTGGTTGGATTATTAAAAGAGAATCTTAGATTACTTTATCTCTGATACATATTATCAAAATGATTTATTATTTATTATTTTATATTCGTTTACCGAGAAAGTCCGACTGGACACATGTCCTTTTCCAATGAAGGCCTGGGGAGAAAAGCTCCAGTTAGAACAAGGACATAAAAATAAAAACAACATAAATGTAACAAATACAAGTCAACAAAGGTCAAGTAGAATAGTGTGCAAAGTGATATACAATCTCATGTTTTACAAACATTAAGTTATTAGAAGAATTTTGCACATGTATAAGGAAATAAGTCACTCAGAGAGAGGCTTAACATTATAGTATAAGCAAAAATCACATAATATATACCGGTTTGCATTCAGGCTTCAAATGAGCAATCCATATTTACAAGGTAAATAACATTCTAATGCTATAAAATAATAAGCAAGCCAGAGTTAGAAAGGCACATTCATCGTTTGTAAGTATATAGTTGGGTACACTGATTGAATAGAGGTTATATGGTGGATGGTGTGAGGCAGGAAAGGCCTGTAGGTGAGACTGTGAAAAAGTCTGCAGAAGGGTTGGAGAAGAGGCTGCAGCGAGCAAATGGGTATCTGTCAGCTGGGGTTAAAGCAAGGGCAGAGCCACTTGTTAAGGAGGTAACTTTTTAAGCTTGTTTTGAATAGACCTAGGAATGCTATGGAGGTAATGTTAGATGGCAGCTCATTCCAGATTTTTCCTATGTAGTTTGCAAAAAGGGAATCAATTGCTTGATTTCTGGATATATAGGTTTTTATGTGGTGTTTGTTGGTGGATTGGAGTGGTCTGCTGGTAGCGTAGGGTTGAAGAAGTGTTTGTAGGGCTAGTATTTGTTCAGGATCTGAGAGGATTTTATGGGCCATTGTTAGTTGTATGTAGTATAGGAGTTGGGGGAGTTCCAACCAGTTGAGTTGCTTGAGTGCAAGGCAGTGGTGTGATCTAGCTGGTAAATTTGTGGCATATCTGGCAATTTTATTGTAACAGGTTTCAAATTTTTGTAATTCAGATTTAAGATTAGTGAGATTGGGGGGCTGCATACAATAAGGTTGAGATCAAGTGGTTTGGGCAATGGCTATTTTGGTATTTTTGGTGAAGTAGTGTTTGTTCCTGTATAGGGTACCACATTTTTATGTACATAACTGTCTGGGAGATATGAATATCAAATGTAAGTCTACATTCAATTTCTACTCCTAAAAGTTTAGTGTGGAGTGATGGGGTTATGATCATATTGTTAAGTGAGGCAATGTTAAAAGTGCTGGAAGGGGAAGCTTTATTGGGATAGAAGACCATTTAGTTGTTTTTTTAGGGTCTAAGATTAAATGAGCATTCGTGAGCCAGGACTCAACTTCATGAAAGGCTTTCTGATTTAGATTCTGAAGTTCTAGTAGAGATAGTGCAGAACAAATCACTGTTGAGTCATCTGTATATTGGATGAGTGAAGCATGTGGGGCCGATAGGTGGAGGTTGGTTGTAATTAAAGAGAATAGAGGTGGGCCTGAGATATAACCTTGAGGTACTCCAGGGACTACTGGTAATAAGGGTGATAGGGTCTGTTGCCATGAGACTGCATTCTGGCATCCTGTGAGGTTATCTTGGAACCAACCAAGGTTGGAATTACAGAAATTTAGATCAGAGAGGACATTTAGTAGTTTAGTATGTGTGAGACCATATCAAAGGCTTTTGACAGATCCAGGAAGATAAAAGAGACATAGTTATTGTTTCTTGTGTGATAGTTGACAATGTTAGTAAATTACATTAGTGTGGTTGTTGTGCTACGGAATGGTCTAAAAACATTGCTGGAAATTTGTTTGGGGTTTGTTAATATGTAGGTAGTCAGTAACCTACTTATGAATTACTCTTTCTAGAATTTTAGATAGTGGTGACAATATTGCATTGGTTGATAGTTATTGAAATCAGTTGATGAGCTGCCTTTATGTAGGGGAATGATGTGTGAGGTTTTCCAAATGGGAGGGACCTGGTGTTCAGCTATGGATCTGTTGATTTAGTATTGATATGGAGTATGCTATACCTTCTGCTGTTTACTTTAAGTATTCTGTGGGTAGACTATCTGCAACTAGAGTAGTGGGTTTTAATTGTTTAAGCAGTTTTTGATAGTGTCAGTTGCTACTGGTTGCAGGGTGATGGTGGATGAGATGTTTGGTGTGGGGATGGAGTGTTTGATTGTTGAGGGTGTTTGATTTTTAGATAGTGCTAGGATGGTTTCAGTAAAGTATTTTTTAAAATGAGTGGCAATATTGTCTGAGTTGTCAGTAGTGGTTGGGGGGTGTACCTGTTTTGCCTGGTAGAAGGATATTGTTTATAGTGGACCAATTTTATGTGGTGCTTACCTTGAATTTTACTGTAGTAATTAACTTTATGTATTTTAATTTGTTTTTTTGCTTTATTTCTAAGTTCCTGATAAGTTTGTAATGTGAGTTGGGACCTAGTTGTTTTCCAGGTAGAACAAGGCTTAACTCCAAGTCTGAGAAGTGTTAGTCATTCCTTTTTTAGCCATGGATCATAGTTAGATTTAACACGTATATATCTGCTGGGTGCTTAAAAGTTTAGGATGAAAAGGAAAGTAGAGCTGAAGTAGATCACGGCTTTGTAGGGGTAGTTGTTTTAATGGCGTCCAATTACAGTCTTTAAGTATCACTATAAGTTTGTTGGGGTTAATTTGTTTATTTCTTATTTGTAGTAGAATGGGTTGTTTATTTGGGCTTGTTCTCTTTCTGAACAAGTAAGTGGGATAATGATCACTGAGGCTATCTGGCAGACAATCTGAGTAGCGGTAGAGGTCTAGCTTATTTGTTAGCATCCAGTCTAGAGTGGAGTGTTTGTTTAAAGACTTATTAATCCTGGTGGATGATTGGATGAGTTGAGAGAAGCCATGTAGGTTAATACATGTTTTGGGGTGTGGAGAATTGCAATCTGTCCAGTCTATATTGAGGTCACCCATTATGAGTGTTTCCTGGGGTAAGTTATTGCTACATCAATGTAGTATGTTTTCTAGCATTGGTATATTATCTCCTGGTGGTATGTAGATACCAATTATATATATATATATATATATATATATATATATATATATATATATATATATATATATATATATATATATATATATATATTTCTTGGGGTTGATATTTAGTTTGGCAAATACTATTTTTGCATTTTTAAGTTCTAAGGTTTTTTTCAGCTAGTGTTTCTATAAAGATTTGTTTTTAAAGAGTAGGGCTACACTACTACCTCTTTTATTTATTCTGTCAGAACATATAATGTACTGGTGGAAGTACTGCATTACTATTGGCATTAAGATTCAGCCAGGTTTCATTAAGTAGTGCAATGTCTGGTGAGTAAAAGGAGATAGATGTTACCATGGAGCTCATGAATTTTATTGTTTATGCTTCTTATGTTCATATTCAGTATTACAATATCTGCTATATCCCTACTGGGAATGACTAATGTCTGATTAGTGTTTAGTTGAGTGCCAGAATGTGAGACTAAGGTTGAGGGTTTGCTGGCTGGGCCGGGGTTTGGATGTATGTCCCCACTAAGGGCTAGCCTTGATACTATTTGGACAATATATTTCAAGAGTTTTGTAAATAAATTAATGAATAAAAGTAGCTAACACTATTTAATGATTGGACAGGTTCTTACCTTATTGCAGTTCTACCCTTGCATTAATATTTATAATATTAAATAGGTGAGACTGTTTATTTGTAGAATATAATTAAAACAAGTTCTTCAAATATTACTTTAAGTACTAGTTCTCCTAATATGTTAAGAGTCCCTTTTTACTATAAAACATTTTTCATTGCTTCTTCTTTGCTTTAAAACTCTTTTTACTTGAAGCTTCATTCCAGTTATTTGTTTCCAATGATCTCTTCAAAGAGGTATTGGACCATTCCATATAATCTGTTTTAGGAAGAAGGTTGCTGTTTTTGACAAATTTGTTGTGTCTTCTTCCAGGGTGTTCTGGGAGCAGCTGAGGGAAATATAGTATCTCTTGCAGATATAGTAGATGGACATTGATGTTTAATCTTTTTTTTAAGTTTTTATTAGATTTTAACTAAACAAATTGATCATGACACTAATTGTATTTAGACATTTGTAAGCGTAAAAGAAGAAAGAACAATATGAACAAGAACAAGCAAGAGCAGCTAATTTACAAGAGTATCTACTAACAATGAAGATTCTCAAAAATTCCTATAAATTACAATTATGGGTATAACTATTTTTATCAAGCAGTTACTTGAAATTTGTCCGTGTATTATAGTAGGAGATGATTCTTATAGATCTTGATTTAATGATGATAATTTCCAGATGACACACTTTGGTAGCAATATTTGTGAATTCTTTGAAAGACAGTGTAGCTTTATTCTTCCAATTCTTGGTTATAACTTTCCTCTCAACTGATAAAACAGACCGAAAAAGAGGGTATTTCATTCTTATAATACAAACAAGAATAGGGATATTAAAAAGAATTAGTGACTTAGATAAAACAAAACTGTCCCCAAATAAAGCCTATAAAAAGACTAACATTATTCCAATAAGGTGTAAGTACAGCACAATCAAAGAACATGTTTTCAATCTACTTTAAGCTCCTGTTTATATCTCCAACAAACTTGCTTCTTTTTAAACATTAATTCAATTTTATGAGGTGTGAAGAAAGATCTATGCAAGAATTTCCAAGTAAAAAGTTTCCATCTAAGAGATTAAGTTGTTTGTTTGGAAGATATTAAAAATTATTTGTTATCCTCTTCATCTGGAGGTCTGTTATTAATGTGAGTAAAATAGTTCCAATAATTGTCATTGCAACTTTGTTTTTTTTCTCACCACTCTATATAATTTGGATAAGAGACCCTCTCCCAGTGTGATTTGTATTAATAGTATTAAAATTTCAATTAATGTTGGGATAAGATTACTTACCCTTGGTTGCATTAACTGAATTTTACCTTTGACATGTCTGCAAGACTGTACATCCAACCACATATATTTGCTTAAATCATATTTACTTATGATAAAATCAAAATAATGCAGGTTTTTCATTATTCATAAATTGAAACCAATATATCAGATTTGTTTTCTTTAAATGTAATCATTGTGTCTATCTTTGAAGTGAAAATACTGTTTTGAGTGTATGCTATAGGGACAAGAAGAAAACTCTATGCCTTATATGTTGGATTTCTATAATTAAGTTTCTAAAGGTATTTAACATAGTTGAAATAAAATAAAATTCAGTTGTCTGGTGACTCCTTTCTAAAAAGTATTTTTTTAGCAATAAGTCTAAACTATTGTGTAGTATAAGATTATGACTAGAGGTTATGTTGCATTTAAATTTTATGAAAAGACATCCTAAAACTCATTCCACCTGGCTATGTAAATATTATTTATCCAAAGAGATATTGTTCTTATAATTGATGATAAAGAATATAATTCTAGATCTGGTAGTCCAATCCCTCCTGCTGTCAGGTCCCTTATATGATGATTTAAGGCAATTCTTAGTTTGTTGGGGAACCAAAGAAATTTTAAAATGAATGTATTAAATCCATTAATACATGTTTTAGATGGAGGTAATGATAATGATTGAATAACATATAAGATTTTGGTAAAATAATCATTTTGATTATATATAGTCTCTCTTCCATTGTGAATCAAAATTTCTTCCATTTATTATTAGATTCTTTGTACTAATTATGTTAGTATAATTGTAATTTATTATATTATTAATGTTATCTATTATAAATATCACTAAATAGTTTGTTGTTCTTTCTTTGACAATGTATTTAGTAAATTTATCATTTATCCCATCAATACTGGCATTTTTGGGTAGTATTTTGTTATTAAAGGAGAGACCAGATTTTTTTGGAACTCATCCATTGCCTTAAAAATAACAGAACGGGAACTACCACTGTCACTTAATGTTAGAAAGATTTCATCAGCAAACAACTGGATTTTAGAAACCACATTTGTATTTATCCTAATGCCTTTATGTCTAAATCTGACCTAATAAAATTAGCAAAAAGTTCCATAACTAGAGTGAAAAGCAGGGCTGAAAGAGGATATTCTTGTTTAGTTCCCTTCAAATTTTGTATTGAATCAGAAGTAAAATGACCTATTTTAACATATGCAAAACAATCATCATAAAAAAGATTTATAAGATGTGAAAAATTACTTGAAAAATTACATTCCTGTTAGATTAAAAAATATTTCCAATTCAAAGATAAAAGCATTATTAATGTCTAGACTAATTATTGATAGATTCTCTTTCGTTTTGTTTACATAGTCAATTATTGTGATTATTCTTTTGATATTGTAATAAGTATTTCTATTTAGAATAAAACCAGTTTGATTCTCATTAATTATGGAAGGTAGAATATATTTTAATCTATTAGCATGAATTGTCAAGAATAATTTATAATCTACATTTAAAAGTGAAACTGGTATGTACGAAGAGCATTCAGTTAGATCTTTGTTAGTTTTTAAAACTGGGAAAATAAGCGTATATTTCCAGGAGGGAGGAACTTTTGTCAAGTTTTTAACTATAGAAGAAAACTTTGTGTAATATGTTTATGGCTTCTTTAGGTAGTAACTTGTAGAGTTCTGGTATAATTCCTTCATTACCTGGTACCTTGTTAGGTTTTAATTTGAGTTTGAATCTCAGACATTGAGATGAGTTTATCAGTTAATTTCACTTGGTCATCAGATAATTTATTTTTGATATTTTTTGTAAAAGTTTTGATTTTCCCTTCTGTGTCTGTAATTGCATTATATTGATTGATTTTATTGTAATAATTTCTAAATTCTTTTAAAATATCTTCAATTTCTGTCACTTTTCCTTTTCTCTTATGTGAATAAATCTCTTTTATATGGTTAGATTACTAAGTAGTTTTGTTCTGTTAGCTACCTTACACATACATTTTGGGTTAATAAATTAATTATCTTAAACTTTTCTAGATTAATCTTAGTTTTATGATTCCAGATACTTATTGTGTAGTTTATTAATCTCTTCTATTGTTACCTGTCTGATTTTCCAGTTTTAATGTGTCATGTTTTTCTTATATCTTGTACAGTTATTTGTCTCATTGTTTTTTTTTTCTTTATTGATAGCCAATTTGTGACTGCTAAAAAGATATGGTTTTAGTGCATCCTGTAGATACATTTCTGAAATATCTCCTGTATTGTTAATTTCTATATAAGAAAGAATTTCTTTAAAAAAATGTCCTTAAAATCTTTTAAGCAAGTTATATATGCTGATATCCTCAAGATCTTAATGTTATTGTTAGATTTTAAAAACAGCTCAGAAGTGATTGCATTGTGATCTGAAAGTGGGCAAGATACCTTTTTAACTTTGCCTAGTTTATCTATCAACTCACTGGAGATATATACGCTATAAATTCTGGATTGTGTTCTATGCCTATGTGAGTAATGAGTAAAGAAAAGTGATTCCAGATCTGAGAAATTATTTATGTCCCTAAGGTGAAACAGTTCAGCAAACACTGCCTTTGCTGATGCCTGTATTTTGCATCCTGTTGTATTAGTATCCTTTGGTGGCACTATAATATTAAAATATCCTGCTATTCTAGGGTAACAGAACAAAGTATACTATTATCATCCATATATGTGTCAATGATTTTAGGCATAGGCAATGAATTTCCCCATAATATAGCAATTCCTCTTTTTTATTGATTATATTGTGAACTAGATAATATAGTCATGTTTAGTATGAAGTCTGTCTTTATCTTTTGTCAATAGGTGGGCTTCTTGTAAAAAAAAAAAAAACTTGAGAGTTAAATAACTTCAAATATTTGTTTAGCCTACCCCCCCCCCCCACAACCGTTATTCAATCCATTAACATTTATGGAAATACAATTAATAAATGTCATTTGTCATACAAGTCAACAATGTAGATGTGACTCTCCTAAAATGAAATATATGGACCCAGTATAATGTATCTTCTTTGTTAAAGAACTGCTTATTAAAAGTCATACTGACATCAATACTTTAAAGTCTAATTAGATACAATTTAATTGTTATTGTAGATACCCACAAAAAACAAACTTTTAATATAACTAAACACTTAGGGTTTAAAGGATTTTAAAATTAACACTCCCTGCTTGAATAGTCTAACCATCCAAGCAAACTCACCCATCTTGTGTCTTTCAGCTTTTCCCGGTTAGGGGTCGCCACAGCAGAACTCCGATCCGCTAATTATTGGCAGTAGATTTTTACGTGCTGGCTTGCTGGGCCTAATGCACAGCCTTCAACAAAGGAATGCCCATTCACGCATGTTGCCACACAGAAGACACTCTAACTGAGAATCGAACGGGCAACGTCTAACTGTAAGGCGAAAACACTACCGCAGCACAAAACCCACCCATCTACTATTCTAAAAAGCCCAAACCCTTCTACTTCAATTAAACAAAATTGTCTAACAGCAAAGTAAACACAAGTCTGTATCCTTTAAAACTGGTATTTATGTGTGAAAAATAATAGAAGTATGTTATGCCCCAAAGTTGTTGTTCAACTTACATGTTTCTCATTTTTATATGTTCATTACAACACTAAGAGATAAATAAAATTTCTTATTATTGATCAATAACTATATATAGTCTTGAAACTCCTCTACCGTCATCTTGAAAAGGTGAGAAATTGCTGTACTGCAGTTAGATTCCTATGATGTGCCTCACAAAAAGATCAATTTCCTTCCTGAATCCTCTATTTTCATTCAGTGAAAATATAATAGATAAATAGATGTTATGAAACGTTTAAACAATAATGTATTGTTATTAGTGCTTAGCAATTTACTATAATAAACTAATATATCATGTCATCACTATTAAACATAAGATTTGTCTCTTTCTTTGTTTTGTATATAATAGCATCAAGAGTAATAACATACTCATTGCATTAACATCAGGCTTGTAATAAAAAGGTTGCCAATGTCATATATATGTTCTTGTGTCTATTAATGTAATGCTTCTATTAAACATCTTAATATGTGCATTCAAATATAGTCTTCAAGAAATGTACTCAAGAATATATCACAGTACATGCAACATTATTTTGTTTTCCTTATTAAATGATAAATAGCAACACGTCTGATAGATCTTAATGTAAATTTAACATTCACCAAATCTTTGGTTTACATTATTTGCATAGCTTTCTTATTGTTTGTCTTATGTAACAAACTATAATGCTTTATATAACAGAAATTGTATGCCCATATGCTTATTTTTCATTCAAAAAAGATATCAAAACTAATAATCTAGAAAGAGAAAAAATAAACTTTTAGTAACCTGCTATAGCATAGTGAAATATATTATTAAGCAACAATGTCTTAACAGCACAGTATAACTTAGATTTTAATTTGTTAGCCAGAAATCAGAGTTTGTGTCTTATTATATTCCCTATTCACAATCTTATAGTTTCATTGAGTCTGTTCAACTGAGAACATAGTGACATTTGAGCTAATGCATTATTCAAAATTCCACCTATTATTAAATTAACCTTCTAAAGTTATCCAGTTGTCAAAATCATAAGCTGTTAACAGCCCTGATTCTCTGCATGGGTGGGAAACTTCACAAAGCTGGAGCTGTTTATCAGAGAAAAGTGTTTAAGTAAGATGAGAAAGCTCAAGCACTAGAGACAAAAAAAAACTTCTACTTTTTCCGAATACATCTTGTAACCAGACATGTTTATCTAATTCTCTGACAATGTTTCATCTCATTATCAAGTCAAAGGAACACATATAACAATTATATAAGGAAAGATTATTTTAAATCTATTCCAAGCATCACAGCCCCTTCATTTGCAAACTATAACATGAAATATATCCACAGAGAATGGAATTATCCCCCTTCCCAAAAACAAACACATCACAGTTCATCTGGTAAGGCACAACAGCTACACATTATCAAAGCTCATGCTCTAATAAGGTAAACAACTTTCAGGTTATACTATTAATAATGGTAAAACAACTCCTCAGATATTACACTGGATTACAGTCAGGCAGGGACACACCTGCATTAATAAAATACGTTTGCCTGTTTATCCTCCTGTAAGGCATTTTCCCTGTTAATGCTTTTAAAACATGAAATGTCACTTGAAGCACAAGTCCCTTTTTAGTAAATTTCCTATTTAATGGAATAAGACAACTTAGAGAATTAGATATATGAACTAATGTAATCAAACTCAGTGCAACTGTAACTGACACACAGACACAATGCATGCATTAGCTTATTGGTAACCAATTGTGAATGCAACAACACAGTGTGAATTTTGGTATAACGGCTATATGCTTCTTTTAAATAAGGATCGGGACTAAACAAAGACCTAATAATATGTTACTTAAGAAAGCATTGGCTGTTTATAAAATAGGCATGTATAACATAAAAAGGTTAAGGTACCTTGTAATGGCAGACTTCTTGTTGATTTTTAACTTCTGTTTATGTTATAGATGAGTATGCCATCTTTCCAGTATTGTTTAAAAAAAGTACAAAGATAAAGAATAGACATATGTATATAAGGAGAAAAGCAATCTTTAGCACTTTATTTTCTTTATATATAAATTAAGAAACCAGGCATTTGTCTCAATTTCTTCCTTTCATTTACCTTCCATACATTTTTCTCTGCTTGTCACTTCAATGATAGAATGGACCAATCCATATCTTCTGTTTGTTCTAATATTTTACTAGTTTTTAGATAATGACAATGCAGGGTCCAGATCTTCAAAGAGTTTAGTTTCATCTGAAAGGAAAATCTTTAATCTGGCATGAAACAGCAGATGCATGTTTATTTCATTTTTTATTAAATTCTCTAATGAGAGGAAGAAATTATTTTCTCTTGGATATTACTACTGCAGAATAGTCATTGTCAAAATGAATGTTACATCCATCTATTTTGAGTAGTGATTTAGCCCAGGCAGCCTTAAGAACAAGTTTTTTATCTTGAGAGGAAAAGAAATTGACAAAATTAGACCTTGGAGAAGTAATGTTTTCAGATGCAGGAGTAACTAAGGATCTATGTGCTCTCTCTATTCCAAATAAGAGTGCTTCTGGTAAGTCAAACATTTTAGGGAGCAAAGAAAATACAAAAAATAATTATATTATTACTTTCAGTTCTTTCAGGTAATCCAATTATACATATGTTATTCCTGTGAGATCTGTTTTTGAGGGCATCAGTTTGCCTAGGAGAAGAGTATTTTGCTTTAACAGGACCTGAACACAATTTTCATCCTTATTCATTCTTCCTTCTATGTCATGCAAAGAATCTTTGACACCTGATATCTGGATCTTCTGGAGCTGCAGAACTTTGTTCATTTGTTCCATTTGCTTGGAACAGTTCTGTTTTAAATCCTCAATGTTGGTGTCCGATTTATCTTAAGTGATAATTCTTGAATGTTAGTTAGTACTGAATGAATTTCTTTTTAAGTACAGAATCTTATGAAGTTATCTTTGTATGACACGTTATAAGGCTGTATACTGCAATGAATATTTCCCACAAAGAAGTTTGACTGGAAAATAATGGAATATGTAAAAAAAAAAATCTTTGATACAATCCTCAGGCACTGCAAGATTTATCAAAATTCACTCAACTATGTTGTTTAGAATTGTTTAGAAATATACTTTCCTGTCAGAAATATATGTAGAAGCAGAGCAGGATAAAAAGTGATGTTACCCTAGTCTTAGAATTTTAATATTAAGCCAGTATTCTCTTCCTCTTTCTAAGGTTTTTGTAATGTAATAATTGTCAAATCAGATGCTGTTCTGTCCAATTTTTATTTGTTGTATTGGCTATGCAGCCTTTAAACCTATAAAAAAATCAACTCAGTAGAAATGAAGAAACAGTTTATTTAGCTTTTTTTTTTTCAAAAATGTACCAGGCTTCATCAGAATAACACTAACAGTAAATAAATAGAAATTAAAACCAGCATATTACATTTATTTTTCTACGGGTAATAAGTTTGTTGTGAGAACATAGGGATGGAGAGTACAGCGTGATGTATTCGGTAAATGATGGACTGTTCTTAGGTTTACGGATGAGGTTGTGGGTCATGAGAACATGGGAGTGTGTAATGTAGTTTGGAAGTTCAAGCCAGTTCAATTGCTTAAGTGCCAGACAGTAGTGCATTGTATGGGGGAGGTTGATGGAGAATTTGCCTACCTTGTTATAGTGAAGCCGCACCTTTAGTCTGGTTGCATATATGATGGTAAATGAGGGAGCTGCATAGATGAGTGTGGACAGGGGGAGAGTTAAGATACTGTGTTTCCTTGATGATTCAGTCAGGCCATTAGGTATGTGTAAATTCTGTAAGGGGAATTTAGCTCCTGGTGTTTTTATGTATATAGATAACTAGCAGTTTTATATGCTGTACAAATTGTAATTTTATATTATCAGAGAAGGCTATAGCAAAGACAGACTTTTGATTATAATATTTTGTTTGGTGGTCAAGATGATTAATTTGGACTCTGGGATTAAAGAACAGTTGCGAATCAACCAACAATGTTTTAATTGATGTGACAGATTCATTTTTTTTGACACACTATTAGCTTTTTTTCAAACTAATAAGAAAACATAATCTGCATATTTTATAATGAAGGTACTTTTACTTACTGTGCAGAGGCCATGGATAAAGATGCTAAAGAGCACAGTGCTAAGGATGGATCCTTTTGGGACATCAACTGAAGCAGGTAGGAAAGACGAGTATACATTTGCCATTTTACAGCTTGGGATCTGTAAGAGGTGGCTGTGGAACCAGGATAGGGCTGAGTTATTAAACCCTTGGACAGAAAGGAGAATATGGTATGTAACATGTTAAAGGATTTTGATAGGTCAAGAAACATAGGCATGTGGGAAGGAAGAAGAATGGGTCAGTATGTCTCTTTGGGGATTCAGTCAGATATATATTTATATATTACAAGCTTACCAGCATTTCTGATAGTCTTAACAGTGTAAATGAAACTGAGAACTGCAGTAGAGGCGGTGCTAAGATTTGGGTATAAAACATGTTAGGATGAAGAAAAAATGGAATGTTGAATGAGGTAGGAGACTAGCTGAGTCTGAACATTTCTCTCAAGACCTTTGGATAGGAGGAAAAGAGCAGTGATGGATCAATAGTTGTTGAGATCAGTGGAGTTACCATCTTTATGAAGAGGTAGAATGCAGGATTTTTTCCAGAGAAGAGAAACATATGATTCCTTGAGAAAAAAGGCTACTAGGATGGAAAATGAGTAGGCTATTGCTTCTGCTGTAATTTGAATGTATTCCCCAGTCAGATTGTCAGGTGCTAATGTGCTAGATTTTAAATTAAGAATGAGTCTTTTCATAATAAAAGTTTGGGCTGGTTCTAGTGAAGTGAAGAGTAACGGGAAAGGCTGTGCAGTTGGGAAGGAGTCTGAGGAGTAGAAGAGGTTATATTATAGAACAGAGAAGAGACTGGATGGATGAAGTGGGAGATGAAAAGGGTGGCAGTGCTTTCAGAGTTATTGGGACCAGAATGACTTGGTAAAGGTTGAAAGGAATGGCCAGGGTTTAGAAATTGATTAACAGATGCCCATAAAGATTTTGGGTTGGTATAGTTTTTGTCTTGTGTGTTTGTAAAATAGCTGGTTTTGTCTGATATCATAAGGTATTTGCTATGTTTTCAGAAATGTTTGAAATTTTTGAGATTTCCCTGGGCTTTAATAGTGGACCAAACTTTTCAAACATTGTCCCTTTGTTTCATAAGTCATTTAGCTCTTCTAGATAATCAGACAGTAGGGTAAGATTTAATTAATTTTGTTCTAAGTGGGGCAAGAGCATTTGAGATGTTTAGTAAGGTTGTGTTGAATTTGGATAATGCTTTGAAAATTAGAAGATATTTTAGGTTGGTCCAGTGACATTACTTTTTTGAATTGGAAATAAAATTATATTGATGCAAGTTGGAGAGATCACTGACTTGACTGAGGTGCTGCTTATTTATTTGCTTATGTATTTATTGTTTGTGTGTTTTGTTTTGCTTCCTTTTTTGATGTTTACTTTTAGAAGATGAAGATGGGGAGGTAGTGACTTAAGGAATCAGCTAGTATACAAGAGAAAGACATTTTCTTTGTAGAGGAGTCAAGAATCTGGCTAATAATGATTCTTTTTTATAGTTTTTGCTGAAGCAAGTGGGATTGGAGATTAGTTAGACCATATAAATTTGTGAATTTAATTGGGTTGTTAGAGGTGACTGAGAACCAATTGATGTTAAAATCAACCCACATATTTTTTTGTTGAGGGATGTTATATGTGGCTCAACAGAAAGTCTTCTGCAGTATTGATATTTTTTTCCAGGTGGAATACAGATGCCAGTTATACACAGAGAGTTCTTATGGTTGAGTTTGAAGATAGAGATGACAATTTCTGTATAGTTAAATTGTGGTAGATTTAGAGGGGACTGTAGAAACAGGAAAGTATTCTTTCACAGAAATTCAATTCTACTTGCCTTCATGTTCTCTCTGATCTTATGTTGTAGTCTGGTGGTAACATTTCATCATCTTTAACCTCTGCCCTTAGCCATGTCTCTATCATTAGTTCCATCCCAGGGGAGTGTTGTGTAAGTTAAGCATGCATGTGAGCTAATTTGTTACAAATGCTTCTGCTGTGCATGTGTATAATATAGAGGGGGAAACATTTTACAGGTTGTTGAATAGATACATGTCTGTACAGGAGAGGGTGGTATGTCGAGAGTATATTGGGCCAGGGTTGGTTGGATTATCACCACTTAGCACTATGTTTAAGGTGTCAGCAATTTTATTTAGATTTTTTTTTAATTCTAGTTTGAATGTTGTGGAGTTGTATTGGTGTAGGTTGTACTTAACTAGCAGGATAGTGGAAGATGTTATTGTGAAGTAATATTGTGCATAGCCAGTTTGAGGGATATGTGAGCTGGTTAGAATATATTTATATATAGGGATGAGGAGGATGTTAAAGGGGAAATGAGTAGGAGTGTTGGCAGTAGAATGTACATGGCCTCATTTCACTGCATATTGTCTCACATCAGTCATTCAGTGACAATATTTTTGCCATTTTTGGATCAAATGTCACTTTAATATCATTATGCCAGACTTTCTATGATGAAATTCTAGCATTATGTGAGGTATTCATGAGATCAAATGGTGAACTCACTGAAGCAGATGTTTCTAGTCATTCCTACCTGAGTGAAGGAGGTAAAATGTTGCGCAAATGATTTTCTCTAAAATTTAGGAAAATGTTTCCTTCCCCTAATAACTCACCAGGACTCTATAACTTTAGATAATCATACTTTACATGGGGTACACATTTGAGCTCCCAATCATTCAGCGAGTTTTGTCAACTTGAAAACAATGCTAGCTGTTATATTTGTAATGGATGTATATTTGGGATGGTCCAGATAAAGAGACTGAACCAGTCAGCTGCAACTGCATTCTCGCTAGAATGCTAAAATGCCCTACAGTAGACAAAAGGATACCAGAACACATGGTGCATGTTCTTGACTCTGACACAGGCTAGGGTCACAAAGTATCTTATAGCTGTACTCGTATATTATTCCCCCATCTTTTAAAACGTGAAGCATTCCATTATACATCGAGATACATTTCCTACATAAATATCCAGTTTAATAATGGAACACTTTACTTTGTCATTTTTTGCACACCAGGGCATTGTTTACATTAAAAAATACATTTCAGCATTCAACGAATGTTAAACATAAAGCATTTTGATATGGTGTTCATTTGTTTTAATATGCAAGTCAAAATCCTTTTTATTACAGTAGCAGCACATTCAATAAGTGTAACTCAAATGCAAATAACACTTTTCTGTCCTTGCTGCAAAATATCTAGCTAAAGTTTATTTAACTAACCTTTCAAAATAAAAATATTCAGGAAAGTTTGTGACCTGCATGTCTGATGCTGATGTATTAGGAGTTACAACACATAAGCCATCATCACATGGTCTAGGAAAATGTTCTAGACTCTGATGAACTCTTTTCTACTCATTTCATGTTGCTTCTGGATATTACTTTTAGGACAGGTCTGTTGTCAAATAATTGGTCACATCTCTGACTCCCTCATTTTTTGAGGCATCACAAACACAATCCCTGCCTCACACTCAGTCATCACAGTTTTCAACAAATGTCTCAGATTTCTTTTCAGTCAATTTCCATCCTAAAGTACAAACAACAAAAGGTCTGGTTTGGTCACACTACTGTATAAACTCTACTAGATGCATCTCTATGGATATTTGGCTGTAGTCTCTCTCAGTCTCTTTAAAAAATGTGGACATCTGGATATTTGATCGCAGCAGTGCATCTGCCTAAACTGGTTTTCTTTCAGTCTCTCCTCATATTTTCAGACTGAAGCAAGGAAGTAGAAGCAGGCATTTTACTCTTTAATCTATGAACCATTTATAGCTGAGCAAGAGAAGGACCTACAGCTTACAAGGGAGTGCAGTCCTATATTGCAGCAAAGGTAAGTATATGGTTAGTTGACAGTATCACTGGTCTGTGCTTAAACTGACATTATGACTGTATGTAGGAAGGACTAGAGATTGCAAGCTCAAACTCCTATTACTATAAAAACATCATCAATTCTATATTTGTATAATGTGGACTATTGCCCGATATTAAGACTTTAAGAATCCTGTGTCTGGAAAACACAGCTTTACCTACATTAATCAGACCACTGCTTGCATTGTTTATTAACTCATTACATCCAAGTGACGCCTCCAGGTGCATCTGCAATTAGCTCCTACTGATGCCTGTAGGTGTCAAATATTGCTTGTTCATATTTGCATCAATAATTCCACAACCATGTTATGTACAAGGTTTTAAAAGATTACATCTTAAAACTTAAACAGTGGCAAACTCAACTGAATTAATATTTAACCTCTGTCCAGTGCTGGTAAATAGATATTAAATGTTGTTTTATGATATTAATGTATATACATATAATTTTCACATTTTTTTAAATATGTCAACAACCAAGTAACACAGACAGAAATCCTTAGCCTCATATGGAAGCTGTCAGCTAGATGAATACAATTTTGCTGACAGTATGTATGTAACTGGAGTGGTTGCTGAGATAGTGTAAACTATTTACAAAATATTATAAATGTAATATTAAAATTTGGTTTAAGACCTAGAACCTAAAGAATACTACCACTATAAAAAATAGTTTGTGCTGAAGCCATTTATACTTCTTTCATAATCCCTGTGATTCCAGAGAAACGAACATTTGTTTGAAATATGAGGCCATAATTTGATTCTGTCAAAAGGCTTAGGCTCCACCCACTGGACATTACAGTGCAAATGTCCTGAGCTCCATTGGAGTGAATGAGTTAATATCATGACCATAGGAAACTTCCAATAATACTCTACATTGTTCATGTACAAAGAGTCACAAAACTGTGCAGATCATAGATCTGAATAAACAATCAGTTCTTACTCTGAATTATTATAATATGTATCCTGTAGAATAGTACAGAAACTTTGTCTCTGTTTGTACTGACATTCCTGACCATTATAATACTTCACAAACTTATTCTTTGTGCTCACATATTGTGTGCATTTGATTTATTTCTTTAAATTGAAGTTATATTTTTTATAACAGAAGACTTCTTTTTATTGCCAGCCTCCCAGCAACATTTGGAATTATAAACATTCATTTCCATGAATCAGTTCTATATTGCGAGTTTTAGAGCCTCATCTTCCTGGAATGTTCATTATTCCTTTTAAGTGGTGCACACAGCCTTTAATATATATAACCTGGCTGTATCACTTGAAGAAATATTGTAATAAACTTAATATTAAAATACTCATTACTGCTACATATGTGCATTCACCTCATTTAAGGTACACAGAATACAAAACAAAGTAATGCTATAACGAAGTCATGGAAGCAGAGATATGCTAAAATACAAAGTGAGAAGAGTCACTTCAGAATCACTTGCTTCACTCTACAAAAAGCCATGGATTTTGAACAGACCCCACCACCAGAATGCCACCAGCAGCTTCCTGGAAACAAATCATTTTACCAAAAAAAAAAAAAAAAAAGAGAGAGAGCTATCTGACTACATTTTTTATCAGGGAAGTGTATGGTCATCTATATTTGAGCCCTGACCTTCAAGCAATCAATTTGTAAATATAAAATGCAATATGTGGTACTGAAAAAAACTTTCTTATAAATGCAAATAAAAACACTACTGCATTGTACTGACCTGTTCCAAAACTTAACAAGGTCCTCCAAAGCTACCCTGTAAGATCTAATAACAAAACAACTACAGTGTACAAATGTTTTGACTCCCATCTGTATTTTACTGCCAGCAATAACCTACTACAAAACTAAACTGATAGACTAAAAGCATCCTTTAACACACCACTGATTTTAAGCTGGCTATGTGGCCTAAAGGGATAGTGCCTTGACTACAACTTAGCTGGCCCAGTTTCAGGTAGCAGCCCATCCATATGAGAGAAGATCGAAGAGGCATTGCCTGCTTGCCTGTCCCCGAAGTGGAAGTTGAGGGGCTGTATTATGTAGCACATCTTGAAGGAATAAATCTCTGGTGGAAATCATAAAGCCAGTGGGAGCCATCTGCTCAGAATCACAGACTAGGTCTGCCTGCTGGGCTATGTCATTTGTGGAAGCAGGCTACAACTCCAAAATTCACCCAATACATGCCCTCTCTCAAGTAGTTAAGTAACAAATCAGGGAAATGTTATGGCTGCAAAGAAAAAAAATATTTTTGACTGCCTGCTTGATAATTATGCTATGCAATTATAGCCAAAGTAAAAAAATCATTACACCTTGTTTTTTTATCATTTAACATTAGAGCTACCATAGATACCAGTACATGTCTCATAAATTGTATATGGGCTACCAGCAACCATTCATGATTAAGAAGCTAATGTTAACCACTGGCAATTCTTAAACAAACAAACAAAATTTGTTATTTCCCTTTAGTTTCACACATAATACCACAGTGCTATGCTACAAAAGGTTTAACTAGCTTCCAACTAAACTGGCTGAATCAGGCAATAGGACCATACACTTCTAGCTGTTCTTCCATAATTCTTGTTCCCCATGAGATGACTAACTTTCTGAAATCAATTGTTCCAGGTACATGGCATCCTCAGTCCAGCTTTTCAGTGCACTGCCTGTACCACTTCATAGATTAACCACTACAGTGGGACACTCTGCAGAGGTGGACATATTATATGGAGTGACCTTTTACCTTCCATCAGGTTAAGGAAGTGACATCATTTTTGGGCACTGTCAATTAATCAGGTTTTTTACATTTCCTGCTCCTGTTTCTCTCTTTCCTCTTGATAATTATGTTTCTTACCTGTGACTTGACAGCATGATTGACAAAACATTTATTTCTTCATGTGCTATCAGTACTGTTCAACAAACAGTTGCAAATTCATGTTTCAAATATACCTTGTAAATTTAAATGCAGACCTGTAAAACTGGAAAGTTGACATGTGACATAATCTTGACATTTTTACATCCTGTCTTAGACATCATTAAGAGACTAACGAAAATACCGCTATCGTATTTACACAGAAACCTCTATAATACCTCTGAAAACAACTGGAGTGCCAGCAGCAGAAGCAGAAAATCCATTACTATCTTTTGTTGTTATTATTACTATTTATACTATTACTATTCCCTGCAGGCCCAATAGTAATATGACATATGTGCAGTTTATCTTAATAGAGTAAAAGTTGTTGACATCCCTCCACTAGAAAACCTCCTCAGCTGGTCTACCCACCATCTCCCCCAAGAAACTATCATCGTAGGTGATTTCAATATTGACTGGCAATCCTGTTCTGGCAACAATCCAACCCATCATGTACACCTTCATGGCTTCACCCAACTAGTCCAGTCACCAACAAGGATAAATAAAAACTCCAGCAAGCACACTACCCTGGATTGGATACTAGTCAGTAAGAACCCCCAGTCATATATAAGAGGCTGCTTATCAGATAGCCTCAGTGATCACTCCCTAACATTCCTACTCAAAAAATACCTGTACCAAGCTAAACCTGTCATCTATCGTCAAATACGTAAAAAAAATAAACTTTAACCCACTCACATTCATCTCATCCCTCAAAGAATGTAACTGGCATGCTCTAAAGTACCTCAGTCTAGATGACGCAGTTGAATTTTTTAATACTACCTTCCTGAACATCCTTAATTACCATGCCCCCATAAGATTTTCCAGAACCAAAGCACAACCCTCCCCATGGCTACAGAAAACCACTAAGTCAGAAATGAAAAACAGGGATAAAGCCTGGGAGCACTGGTGCAAAACCAAAACCCCCACAGCTAGACAGAAATTCCTAGAACTACGCAATAGAGTCAAAAAGCTAATAAAACGGGACAAATTCCAATACTACCAGTCTGCCCTAGACTCCTCACAACACAACCCCAAACAATTCTGGTCCTCCAAAAACTCCATCCTCCACTCAGGTAAAGTCAGTACCCCTCCTCCTAACATCCCTCACTCCTCAGAAAATATTGCTACCTCATTCAACACACACTTCACCCAAACCATACTATCACTAGCTAAACAACACAACCCCCCTCCCCTCCAACCCACACCTTCAACTAGTAATCTCCCCACTGCCTTCACTTTTTCTCCTGTACCTACCTCCAACATAAAAAAACTCTTAACTAAACTTAAACCCACCAAATTAGCAGCAGACAACCTCCCAAGTGAATACCTACAAATCGCAGCTGATGCTCTGGCCTACCCAGTATCCATCTTGATTAACCGATCTCTGTCAGAAAGTTACGTTCCCACATTGTGGAAAGTCTCACATATAATTCCCCTCCACAAAGGCGGACCCTCTGCAGAACTAATCAATTACTGCCCCATAGCTATTCTCTCTCCACTCTCCAAAATACTACAGAGATGCATACACTCTCAGGTCTCACACTACCTCCTTACTAACAACCTCCTTTCCAGTACTCAGCATGGTTTCCGACCAAACCATAGCACCACCACTGCCTTACTCTCCTTTACTAACACTATCCTTCAGCATAAAAACAATGGCTATCTCTCCTCTACTACTTTCCTAGACCTATCTAAAGCATTTGACATGGTCCCACACAAACAACTTATCTCTGTCCTCAATAACCTATCTTTCTCACAATCAGTCACCAACTGGTTTCAGAGTTACCTGTCTGACCACCAACAATCCGTTGTATGGCAGAATGACATATCTCCCCAACTACCTGTCTCCATAGGGGTTCCCCAAGGATCCATCCTTGGACCCCTACTTTTCTCTGTTTACACCAATAATCTAGCCTCTGCCACCAAACATGGCACACTCATCCAATACGCAGATGACTCGACCATCATCTGCTCAGCCCAGCCCCTACCCAAACTGCAAAAAGTCACACAGGAAGCCTTTTCCTCTGTTGAAACATGGTTATCCAATGCCCAATTAATACTCAACCCAAACAAAACTAAACTACTCATCTTCCAACCCACCAAACATACTCAAAACAACTCTCACTTTAACATCACAGCAAAAGACAACACCACTATACACCCAACTAAACACACCAAATTGCTAGGAGTGGAAATAGACAATAAACTAAAATTTGACATTCACATATCCATGACCATAAAAAAAGTCCACAAAAAACTAGGAGCATTATACAGAAATAAACAATTTCTCACCAAAGCAGCAAAGATTTCAATAGAAAATTCCCACCTTATCTCCACCCCACTTTATGCCTCTCCAGTATATACCAACCTAAGGCAATGTGATCTAAACAAGCTAGAGACCTACTACAACAAAATCACCAAATTCGCCACAGGGGCATCCTACCATAGTCACCACTGTCTCTCACTTGCTGAACTGGGCTGGCTTGAACTGCCTCACCTCCTTCAGTGGTATCAACTCTCACTCGCCCACAAACTAGTAAACCATCCACTAAATGTCCCATCCCTCCAGAATCTACTCCAACCCTATCACACCACCAGACCACTAAGATCCAGCAACAAAAATCACTTGCAGATCACTAAAGCCAATAACTCTGCTGGTGAAGCAATATTCTCTTGCGCCATAGTCAAATTATGGAACTCACTCCCACCCACAATTACCTCCGTACCATCATGCACCAACTTCAAAACTTTATTAAAAGCACACCTAAAAACATGCTGGCTATGCCCTTGCAACTCCCACTCTAATATCATCCACCCCATCCAACTACTACCTTTCTTTCACCTCCACTAACTACCTTGATGATAGCAAGCTCAGATGCTCATAAGCCTAGTACTTATTATACAGCAGGAACTTCTCATTGTTACATTTGTTAATGCCTTTTATGTACTTCACAGATAAAGATTCTAGTTGTCTACTGATGTACTATGTTCTTCATCTGTAAATATGTTGTAAGTAATTTCTATGTTAAATTGTTAATCACTATGTAATCCAATGTAACTACTGTCTGTTTATTTTACTGTGGATATTTTCTCCCCGGGCCTCCGCTGAAAATGGACCCACGTCCAGTCGGACACTCCCGGTCAACAAATTTAAATAAATAAACAAATAAATAAATAAATAAAATATTTATTTACTATAATTGTTTTTCTTCTTCAAGGCCTTTCTTAGTACAGTAGGCCATATGTTCAAGTGTAATCACTCGGTTACCAAATGCAAATAAATAAATAAACACATATGATAGCATTCATGTTAATCATCTCCTGGGGCTGCAGGCTGGCATAGAGGTGGAACCAGTAGCCCTTTTATCCAACAAATGCAGTTAACTTGATTCATATCATTACCCTAGCAACCCATTACTGATAAAATAATAATTTGGTTTTAGACCATTTTATTTCAATGCCATTATCTTATATTTCATCAGTTGTAATAAACTGTACATAGCTACGTAAATCCTCTCTACAACAGTTGTCAACAATAAAGATATGCATGAAGAGTGACAGGCAGTCTGTATTGTGCAATCATTTCTTTGAAATAGCAATAATTTGATTCTGAAAACCAACTCTTTATTTTCCTTGTATTTTGTCTGTTTGTCTGGTAAAAAACATGCAGCATCACAGGCTATTAGTACAGTATGCTGATCCAGCATTTATAAAAGTGTTTTTTTTTTCATGAAACCATGAAATGCATACAGAATTTAATCTTATTTTCATATTTTACAGTACTGCACTGTTTCCATGTGGCCAAAGACAGGGACAGCAAAATGAATAAATATGCGTAAGCATGTGTGTGTGTGTGTGTGTGTGTGTGTGTGTGTGTGTGTGTGTGTGTGTGTGTGTGTGTGTGTGTACGTGCATACATTTCTTTGTCTATATATTTTTCTATGAAAATGTCCCTATTTTTTTTTTTTCAAAGGTAAATGCTTTAGCAACTTCTATAAAACAGAGATGCATTTCAAACTATTGGTGTGCTGTTATGTAAATAATTGTGCTTCATACCAGAGCAGAATTATTGGTATGTACTGTTAACATTTTTCTGGCTCTTTTTTTTTTTTTTTTTTTGGTGGGGGGCTATTTTTGATAATTTTCCTTGTTTTGCATTTGCCACAGAATGGCTGGAATACATTCCATGAAAGTCTGCATCAATTCCATTTACTGGCTTTGGTTTGTGACTGTAGATATTAGCCATGACATGAAATGATGATTACTTCCATTGCAAAACAAAGTCACCTTGTTCTGATCAAAACATTTATCATAAGCTTTTCTCGGTGTGCTAATAGCTAGCAAAGTTTTATCAAGATTAACTATATTAAATAAAACTATCCCCAGGTTTCAATAAAATCCATGTAGGCTCTGTGTAGAGCCTACATGGAATGTACCTGTGTACACAGTCACGGTTCCCACTTGGCAGCGCACCATGCATATTAATCATGGTGCGCTGCCGAGGGAGATCACAGTAACACTGATATTGAATCCATGTAGGCAGTAGTGTACAGGCTGTTTCGTAGTTGTGGATTGTCTAGAAATATGTGTGAACTTTTAGTAGTTTTTTTTTTTTTTTTTTAATCCCCATGTGCATGGTGCAAAGCACAGCAGTGGTGAGCTGCACTTACCCATGCACACCTGACACCTGCCAGACATCTAAAAATACAAACCAGATGTAATTAATCATGTGTTTTTGTCTACGTATTTTCATTTTATTTTTTTGAATGGCTGGGCGGTGCAGCGGAGAGCTTAGCAACACTAACAGGTAGCTTAGTAGTATATGTGAAGGTATACTAGCTTTCTCACTATCCAAGTAGCTAAATAGGTAGAATCACAACCTAAAGTGTAGTATGTCCTGGGTTCAAGTCCCCAGCAGTCATACCTTTATTGCTGTGGATACATGTGAGGTGATCTAAAGGGCAGTTAATTCAAAAACAAAATTGTTACATTTGGAAAATCTGTGCTATGCTAAGCAATGGTTAAACATGGTCAATGGCTATTCATGTTTGCATGTTGCTAAGCTTCTCTAAAACACGGCTGTGTGAGTTTACGGAATGCTTAGTTTGACTAAGCTGGTTTGTGCAATGCTAAGCAATGCAGCTCTTTTCTGAATGTTACAGTATGACATGTAAGGGTGGGAAATAGCCTATATTAAGGCCAATAAGTGGGAATTCTGCAGCATTCATTGGAGTCTTGGTAACCTGTCGATATGCCTGGCAGTGTTGGTGAGGGAGCGAGCTTTTGGGCACAGAGATGGGGTGTGCAGGAGCCCAGAGTGTTTGTTAGACTCCTGGTCCAAAACTACAAACCCTGGCTGTTGCAAGGCAGTTACCAGGGCTCAGAACCTAAAGCTGAAGCCTGGGATCAGTTGGCTAAGGATCTTACCAGTGCTTCTGGTATCCCCTGCACTGGTGAGCAGTGTCGTCAGCACTATGATGACCTGAAGCGAATGAAGAGGGGAACCTTGTTCACCTAGGTCCAAGAGGCTAGGGCTGGGTATGCCCCATGGATATGTAAGTATGTTTGTTACTACTTTACTAAAATACAAGCTGAATCCATACAAAACTGGTATGCATAATGGTTTGCTTCTCTTCCAACAGCTGCATTTGAATGGCTCGCAATTTCCAGTCTCATGCAGGGCGCCTGGCATGTGTGGTAAGTACAGATATTTTCTGATAACTGTAGTGCAATAAACAATAAACAATACCAATAACAATAAGCAATAAGGTTTAAATCAGGATTTTGGTTTGATAAGTAATGTGTGCAAATAACTACAGTAGACTGTATTCACTGCATGTGTGTTCTAATGTCACTGCAGTCAATTGTAAAAATGAAATTAATAAAGAATACAAAAGTAATTGCCCAATAAATGTATTGCACAACCCACAGTACAGTTCAGGGCTGTCTTCAGGCCACTTTCAGTCAAATAATGCTCTTTATTCCTCCATCCCAGCCACTGGGGATGCACAAGCCAGTGCATTTCTTTGTGCCGGTCCCAAGCCCGGATAAATGGGGAGGGTTACATCAGGACAGGCATCCGATGTAAAACTTTTACCAAATGACATATGTGGACAAGACAGATTTCCATACCAGATCAGTTGAGGCCCAGGTTAACAATGACCACCACCAGTATTGTTAGCCAACAGGGTGTTGGTGGAAATTGGGCTACTGTTGGCAGAAGGAGAAAAAGAGGGGGAAGGCATGTTTGAAGGCAGGAAGAGAGGAGGAAGGTTAGGAGTGTGGTAGTGAGGGTAGGAACTTTGAATGTTGGCAGTATGACTGGTATAGGATGAGAGCTAGCTGATATGATGGAGAGAAGGAAGGTTGATATATTGTGTGTGCAAGAGACCAGATGGAAGGGAGTAAGGCCAGGTGTATCAGAGGCAGTTTCAAATTGTTCTATCATGATGTGGATGGGAGGAGAAATGGGGTAGGGGTTATCCTGAAGGAATGGTATGCCAATAGTGTTTTGGAGGTGAAAAGAGTGTCAGAGTGATGTTTATGAAGCTGGAAATTGATGGTGTGATGATGAATGTTGTTACTGCATATGCACCACAAGTTGGATGTGCGATGGATGAGAAAGAAAAATTTTGGAGTGAGTTGGATAAAGTGGTGAGTGTACTCAAGGGTGAGACAGTGGTGATTGGAGCGGATTTCAATGGGCATGTTAGTGAAGTGAACATAGGAGATGAGAAAGTGATGGGTAGGGAATGGTGTTATGGAGAAGAATGCAGAAGAGCAGATGGTAGTGGATTTTGTAAAAAGGATGGACATGGCTGTAGTGAATATCTATTTTAAGAAGAGGGAGAAGCACAGGGTGATGTACAAGAGTGGAGGAAGATACACAGATGTGGATTATATCCTATGTAGTAGGGCCAGCCTGAAGGAGATTGAAGACTGCAAAGTGGTGGCAGTGGAATGTGTAGTTAGGCAGCATAGGATGGTAGCCTGTAGGATGATGCAGTGATCAAGAAGAGGAGGACGAGTGTGAAGGTAGTGCCAAGGATTAAATGGTGGAAGTTGAAAAAGGGTGAGTGTGAGGTGGAGTTCAGGGAAGAGTTAAGACAGGCACTGGGTGGCAGTGAAGTGTTACTGAATAGTTGGGTAACTACAACAGAGCTGGTAAGGGAGATGGCTAGAAAGGTACTTGGTATGACATCTGGACAGAGGAAGGAGGACAAGGAGACCTGGTGGTGGAATGAGGAAATATAGGAGAGTATACAGAGAAAGAGGTTGGTGAGGAAGAAGTGGGATTGTCAGAGAGATGAAGAAAGTAAACAGGAGTATAAGGAGATGAGGTGCATGGCAAATAGAGTGGTGGTGAAGGCTAAGGATAAGGCATATGAAGAGTTGTATGAAAGGTTGGACACTAAGGAGGGAGAAAAGGGCCTGTACCAATTGGCTAGACAAAAAGACCGAGCTGGGAAAGATATGCAGCAGGTAAAGGTGATAAAGGATAATAAGGGAAACGTACTTACAAGTGAGGAGAGTGTGTTCAGCAGATGGAAAGAGCACTTTGAGGGCTGATGAATGAAGAGAATGAGAGAGAAAGAAGGTTGGATGATGTGGGGATAGTGAATCAGGACATGCAACAGATTAGCAAGGAAGAAGTAAGGACAGCTTTGAAGAGGATGAAGAATGGAAAAGCTGTTGGTCCAGATGACATACCTGTGGAAGCATGGAGGTGTTTAGGTGAAATGGCAGTGGAGTTTCTAACCAGATTGTTTAACAAAATCTTGGAGAGTGAGAGGATGCCTGAGGAGTGGAGAAGTGTTTTGGTACCAATTTTTAAGAATAAGGGTGATATGCAGAGCTGTAGTAACTACAGAGGGATAAAATTGATCAGTCACAGCATGAAGTTATGGGAAAGAGTAATGGAAGCTAGGTTAAGAAGGGAAGTGTTGATTAGTGAGCAGCAGTATGGTTTCATGCTGGGGAAAAAGCACTACAGATGCGATGTTTGCTTTGAGAGTGTTGATGGAGAAGTATAGAGGTCAGAAGGAGTTGCAGTTTCTCTTTGTGGACTTGGAAAAAGCATAAAACAGGGTGCCTAGAGAGGAGTTGTCGTATTGTATGAGGAAGTCGAAAGTGGCAGAGAAGTATGTAAGAGTGGTACAGGATATGTATGAAGGTAGTGTGACAGTGGTGAGGTCTGCAGTAGGAGTGATGAATGCATTTAAGGTGGAGGTGAGATTATATCAAGGATCAGCTCTGAGCCCTTTCTTATTTGCAGTGGTGATTGACAAGTTGGCAGATGAGATCAGACATGTGTCCCTGCAGACTATGATGTTTGTGGATGACATTGTGTTCTGTAGTGAGACTAGGGAACAAGTTGAGGAGACCCTGGAGAGGTAGAGATATGCTCTAGAGGAGAGGAATGAAGGTCAGCAGGACTAAGACAGAATATATGTGTGATTGAGATTGAGGACAGAGGAATGGTGACGATACTGGGAGTAGAGGTGGCGAAAGTGAATGAGTTGAAATACTTGGGCTCAACAGTTCAGAGTAATGGTGAGTGTGGAAGAGAGGTGAAGAAGAGAGTACAGGCAGGATGGAGTGGGTGGAGAAGATTGTCAGGAGTGATTTGTGACAGACTGGTACCAGTAAGAGTGAAAGGGAAGGTATACAAGAGGGTAGTGAGACTAGCTATGTTATATGGGTTGGAGATGGTGTCATTGACAAAAAGGCAGGAGTCAGAGCTGGACATGGCAGAGTTAAAGATGTTAAGATTTGCACTGGGTGTGATGAGAATGAACAGGATTAGGAATCCGTATATTAGAGGGTCAGCTCAGGTTGGACATTTTGGAAATAAAGCCAGAGAGGCAAGATTTCTTTGGTTTGGACATGTGCTGAGGAGGGATGCTGGATATATTGTGAAAATTATGCTAAAGATGGAGCTGCCAGGTAAGACAAAAAGAGGAAGGCCTAAGATAAGGTTTATGGATGTGGTGAGAGAGGATATGCAGGTGGTTGGTGTGACATAGCAAGATGCACAGTACAGGAAGAAATGGAAACAGATGATCCGCTATGGTGACACACCTAACAGGAACAGCCAAAAGAAGAAGAAGAAGAAGAATGCTCTCTATTCCTCCCACTCCAGGAACAAAGTATATGGGTAAGTTAGCCCATGTTCTGGGCAGATATGTGTATAATTCGCAGATTCTAAGGAGCAATAACAATAAAGTGTAAAGCAGGATTGTGGTTTGATAAGTAATGTGTTCAAATAACTGCAGTAGGGCTGTATTCATTGCATGTGTATTCTAATGTTACTGCAGTCAATTGTTACATTAAGTGCACATGTCCCCTGGAGTCACAGTTTTTGGGTTCTACACCCATGCCAGACAACTAAGACATGGGCGGCCCTCTAGTCTACTTAATGTACACAAAAATACCTCTCAAATGTCATGATTTTTCTTTACTCATTACAACCAAGTGATGCCCCCAGGTACATCTGTAGTTAACGCCTCTAGGCATCAAATATTGCTTCTTCATATTTGCATCAATAATTCCAAAACCTTGCTATGTACAAGGTTTTAAAAATTTCATCTTAAAGCTTACGCAATGGCAAACTCAACTGCATTAATATTTGACCTCTGTCTAGTGCAGTTAAATAGATACTAACTGTTGTTTTTATGATATTAACTTATATAGATATAGTTTTCATATTTTCTAAATATCACAACAACCAAATAACACAGACAGAACTCCTTAGCCCCATATGAAAGCTCTCGGCTAGATGAATAAAATGCTGCTGGCAGTATGCTTGTAACTTGAGTGGTTATTTACAAAATATTACAAATGTAATAGCTACTATGTTTACTGTAATGTATACAATTTGGTTTAAGACCTAGAACCCAAAGAATACTACCACTATAAAAATGCTTAATGCTCAACAGTTTGTCATTTACACTCCTTTCATAATCCCTGTGGTTCCACAGATATGAAAATTTGTTTGAAATGTGAAGGCATAACTTTGATTCTGTCAAAAGGCCTAGGTTCAGCCCATTGGAAGCTGCAGTGCAAACTTCCTGAGCTTTATTGAAGTGAATGAGTTAATGTAATACCAACTGCCCAATCAGTCTGGTGTTTGACTAGCAGATAAATGATTACCTGGAATGCAATGTACTTGCAAATCCGTTTACAAAACACCTTGCTAGTAATGTATGAGCACAGTATGTCAAATAGTTCCATGTAATTGTATACCTGTATTTGTTAGTGCTTGGCCCATACTACCCCATGCTAACAGCTTGATATGTATGTATGTCCAATATCAGCTATAGAAGAATGGGAGTCACTGTACTCACAACTGACACTGCACACATGTAGAAGCATGTATAAATAGTCTGTGTATTAATATCAGTGAATTCACTAATGGTAAGTTTTTGCCCTGTCTCCCCATCCCTTATCTTCTTTCATTTATTAATGTCATTTATTATTATGATTTAATATTAATATATTATGTTTAACTGTTATGTTGCCCTTATGGGTTATCTCATACTGGATTGCTATTACCATACTTACTGTTATAATATTTATTGTTGTGTTCCACATAATAATCATTATTATTATAATAATATGCACTTGGATTAATCAGTATTATGTTCCATTATGTTAATACTAACAAATGGTTTGGTTATTACTAACCTTAACTTATCTTTATGTCGAATTTACTACAGAGTGACAAGGTAGGGCTGGTTCCAGGTGATCCAAATACCTTGGCTCCTCCAGCTGTGGCACCAGGGCCCAGCAAATCTGGGCCACACTCTGTTGATGTCCCCTCTGCTGCCCCACCACTTTTGTGGCATCAGGTAGTTCTGCCCAACAGGCCGGGGCCGGGTCCCTCTCTGGGAGTGGTGGCTTTTGTCACCCATGATGAACTACCAGAATTGGTGCACAGAATGTTCTTCCAAACTTTTGGATGTTGCCTGCACCAGATGGAGGTGATGGAGGGAGCCCAGCATCCACCACTGCCATCACAGGGGCAGTGAAGGAGCTGTGCCGACAGTCCCATGGGTGGGGACTTGAATCACAGTGCTACCTTGTGGAGGCACCTGAGACTGGCATTCCACAACATCCTCCTCATCCAAGGTGCTCACCCCCTGCTTGTGTCACACACCAACCCTGTCTGCTGTCTTGCCAGTCTTGTCTGTTTGCAAAAGCTTCCTCACCTTCCCAACTTACCTCTCCCACACATTCCTATGTCCTTTCCCCAACATTCCACTCTTACCTTAAAAATAATGGGCACCTGTCCCAAAAAAAATATCACTCCATACATAGCTTTCCATTTCACACATGTGTCCCCTGGACACACATAATTTGGTCCAATTGGCTTGACAATGCAGTTATGTTGTCCTCACCCTTCTCTCTGTGGCTGACAATCCAAATTCTTCTACAAATTCTGTCAAACTGCACAGTTGTTGCTGTGCAATAAATGGATAGCTGTTGTTCTTTCCTACACCCTTACTGCACATACCTACCT
Source organism: Protopterus annectens (assembly GCF_019279795.1). NCBI lineage: Eukaryota > Metazoa > Chordata > Ceratodontiformes > Protopteridae > Protopterus > Protopterus annectens. The sequence continues at coordinate 457,219,363 of NC_056728.1, read as the reverse complement.
GCCTTTCACTATGCTTTTCCCCCTGCTTGTAACCCATTTCACCACTGTCCTTTCTCCCCATATTTATTTTCTTTAAAAGTTTTTTGCACAATGTGGAACAAAGCAGTGCATCATGCAGCATTGCTAAGCTCAACTAAATGGAGATATATTAATATATGTGTTTTAAATGATGATGAACATGTACAAGATAAACACCTGTCCCCTATTTCAAACCCAAGACCAGCGCACCTGCAGACCACTCCATTAACCTGCTATGCCACACAGCTATTAATTAAAACAGGTGTTGTAAGCAAAACATAGTAACTGCAAGATACTGTCATTAAGCATGTGTAAGCAGAGCTGCACATTGCACTGTGTTGCGGAAACTTGCTGAGAAAGTAATAGAAAAACTGGGAGTGTAACTTGGAGTCTGGTAAAGGACTACTACACTTGAGAGCCATTCACAGAATAATGGATGTAAGTGAGGTCTCTAGTAGCAGGTAAATGTGCACATTTATCAACAACATGTAGAAATATAGCTGTTAAAATATTAATGGCAAATAACATGTTCAATTGGGACTCTGGGGGAGAAATACATCCCTATAAAGCCAGGGCACATAATAATGGATGTAATGGAGGTATGTCACAGCCTGTATGTGTGCACTTATATCTTCCCAAATAGATATGCTTTAACAGTGGCTCAGTAGCTCAGTCTGTTAAATGCTTTGCAAACAATATTTTTGTCACACATGGTACTCTGTTTAAATCCAATAGTGTGCAGCATTTAAATTACATTATAGTGAAGCCATCAATGAATAAGTGAGTCATGCACTCTTTATCCACACAATGAATTTCAAATGCAATGTCTGTTTTTCAATGATGGAAGTCAAAGGTCTGCAGATAGGAACACACTTGACATAATCCTATAGCAATACTATAAAGTGCAAAAAGTGTCAGGTCATTCATTGATATGCATTCACAGAGGATTTTAACTTAGGTAATGCATATAAGGCCCACTAATAGAGTACAACACACAATCATTTCATAATGATATTACAGACTAGTACAGCTGCACAACTAAAAGACACATATGGAGATCCTGCTAGTAAAAGGACTGCCAGCACACACATTCCAAATTGACTACCATAATGTAACACATGGCTTTACAGTCATGAAAATGGGTGACATATTGGTATATTTACTCCATATGTTGCTCAAGAACACAACAAACATATTGACTAGTACTCTGTTAATGATACCTATGGCTAACATACTTACCTTAAACACATGCCTTAATTTGCAGTGGAATGGGTGCCTTCAATCTGGCTCTGCATCTATAACAAGGCTGCCACAATTCCCAGACTTAGTCTTACAGCTTGTTGTCCTCTAAAGTGTTCACACTCTCTGTCTATTCCTAATGCCTGCAGCATTAGCTGCAGCCTGTAACACACACAGCTGTATAGCTGCTACAGACGTACTCTCTGCGATGACATAGTATCTTGACCCCAGTAAAGTCCAGCGCAACACATCAGAAAGGGCTTCAAATCTACATGAAGGCCTTATATCTTGTTCAGTGGTTGCATGTCATTGGCTGATTATACTGAAAATCAGCTGTGTTGGCTGCAATCAGCATTTCAGAACTACAAACTGGTTAAAAGGCAATCACCTGTAATGAGAGCCATGTTAAAAAGGCAAACAGCTGACTAGAGCAACTATTCTGTATGAGACTTTCTGCACACAATAAAGGCGTTGCCAAAAACGTTATGTCTGCACATATCAACAGAGGAGTATTGTACTCCATTAGGTATGTAATCTTTTTGTTAAGGTGTTTTTGTTCTATATGTTTGAATATACTTAGGGGGAATAGGGATTACAGCATTAAGCCTTTTCTAGAATTGTAATGATGACATGTCATTGATCTCCCAATTTGTTACACCTAAAGATGACATATAGTACATCAAGGGTGGAATGTTTTTTGCCTGTGTGGCACAATGATCTCATTGGAATGTCCCTTTATAGTGGTTGTAATAGTACACTGCTATTTGTTTGGCATTGTTGTTTTGACATATTATCAGGGAGGTTATCTCTAAGGGCCACACTACAATGGACTCCTGTGTTGGGTATGCAATCATACAGCAGTCTCTGTCATGGAAAAACAGGAATAGCTGACTATTGCTAGTATCTTAGTTATATCCACACCCTTAGTATGTTTGCACACTGTGGAATATGAAATGTGTGATCAAGCAGTGGATACTGCCAGCCATTCTGTTCTTGCTGTATCTCTACATAGCATACCCCCACATATGTGATCCTGACGTGTTTCGATTTTGTTGTCTTTCAGGAAAACTGTATGCAATACCCTTTTACAGATGCTGAGAATGATATAATCCTGGAAGGCCTCCATCAACACCATGAACTCCTACTATCCAGGGGGAGGCAAAACAGGGAACTGTGGGCAGCATTGTGGGCTGACCTTGTTCATGATGTTAATGCCATACATCACCAGTGCATGACATATGGGCAGGTTTGACACTGTGCAACAGATATGATAAATGCTGCATGCAGAAAAGCAGCAGATGTGACCAGGAATCATGGTGTCACCAGTGAAGGGCCTGCAGTGGAACAACGATTGTCAGCCACTGAGGAATTCCTGGTGAACCTAAGAACACACGATAGCTTCCAGGCATCCATAACACCGTATATCGTGGATGTGAGTGCCACAGTTTCCACACAAGAGGAGCATCCACTTAGGCTTATTTTGATCAGCATTGGACTACTGTAACATTCAGAGTTTCAGGGTGTACATATATTTACATGGCTGTCAGGTATTTTTTTTAGGGGGAGTTTAACTGCAGTTTGAATTTCATACTCAGATTTTGATCAAAATAATTAACAAAGTAGCTGCTGTAAATGTGAGATATATGGACGTATTATCTGGTTAGAGGCTTATAGTGCCTGCATATTTGAACTGTTTCTTACTGAAATTGGTGTGCCTTGTTTGCTGTTGCATAAACTAAATTTAGGCCTTCTGAATCTAGCTTTGTTTGTATAACTTGAGCACTAATCCAGGCCTTCTTTTTTTGAGAAGGTTCCCCTGCACCCCAGTGGCAGGAGTGTGCAATTAGAACTTGTCTGATTGAAGACTACAGGAACAGGGCTCAGTTTTGAGATTTTTTACTGGTTAATTGGGTAATTTGTTTAAAAGCCTTTTCTGATTGCTTGTAGTCATCTAAAGCTGTTTTAAGTGTATTTTGTTTTTACTGTTTTTGCCTATCTTTTCAAAAAAAAATGTCCTTGTTTCCCACCTTTCTAAGCTAGTATAGTCCAGTTTTCAGGCTAGTGCTGAATTCAGGGCTGTGTTACAAGTTTCTGAGTTGCCCATGACTTACTTGGATAGAAGGAGGTTTCTCTGTTCACCTGTGAGAGAGGTAGCTTTGAACAGCCATCTGTCCCTGGAGGAGTGGTTCCAGCCCAGAAGTTACTAGTTTATAGGCCATTTTGGGCTAATTTCTCTCTTTCATTTCCCCTGCTGTTAAAACCTCTTTTTCAGTTTTGCACATCCGGGCAGCGCCAGTTAGCTAGGGCTAAATTATTCCCAGCTCCACCAAGTCTCCTCTTCAGTTTTTCCCATGAAAGTAGTCTTTCAACCTAAGCACTTAAAAAGCATCCTATAGTCCAGCACTTGCTCAGACCTAATAGCAAGCACTAATATACCCGGACACTTGATTGCCCAGCAGGGCAAGGCTCATTATTCACCCCTCACCAACCAAGTGACTAAGCAGCTCACCCTACTATTCAGGCATGACCAAAGGGCAATTTCAGGTATACTCTCCAGTCCAGCTGGTGAACCTGGGTATTCTGAGGCAATGTTACAACTGCCTCATGTACACAGACAACCCTCGCCTCCTACCACAAAACATTAACATGTGAGAGAAGCAATTAAATAGCCAAATTGGAGGCTAAGCTCTCTTCAACCAAGACTGAAACAAGAAGTCATGAGGAGAAGGTTAACACTTGCACCACACCTCCAGCCTCACATAGACATACTAAACCAGCACTGGCAAAAAATACACATCATCTTTTTCTTTTAGCTTTTCCCGATTAGGGGTCACCACAGCGGATCACCTCTCCGCTCATGATTGGCAGTGGAGTTTTACGGTGTCGAGTTGCCAGTCTGGCGCACAACCCTCCACAGAAGGCACACACACACTCACACCTAGGGCCAATTTAGAATTTTCAATCCACCTATAGCATGTCTTTGGAATGTGGGAGGAAACTGAAGCACCTGGAGGAAACCCACGCGACCACAGGGGGGACATGCAGACTCTGCACAGAAGGCACCCTAGCAGAGAATCAAACCGGAGAGCCTCTTGCTGTGAGGTGGCAACGCTAACCGCTGCACCACCGAGGCCACCCATACTGGCAAAGAATACACATAAATACACAAAATTATACTCGGAGGCTCTAAATAAAAAAACGTGCAAAAGCATCAGAGACCTCCAAAGCAGACACCCAAAACACTTGCACCTCCAATCACAAACCAGACAACATACAAAACACAAAATCAGTGTGCTGCACAATCACAGCCCTTAAGGGGAAATAACATACCTAACACACTAGTAATAGGTGACTCTATAGTCAGGCACACTGACATCCCACTCACTAGGCTGGACAAGGAGAAGGCTACTGTTAGCTGCCTGTCGGGAGCCAGAATCCACCACATAACACAAGCACTCAGGTCACTCCAGAACAAGTACAAATATGACTCTGTCATTGTTCATGTTGGTGTGAATGACCTGAAACTCCCTGGACTACATGAAAAAAGACATTGAAGAACTCTCTGATCATGTAGCCCAGGTGGGTATGATCCTGCCCTCACCAAGAATGATACTGCAGTATAAAGAAAAAAAATTATCAATTTCAACAATTGGCTAAGCTTCTGGTGTCATTCAAAGGGGATCCAGTGTCTTTCAGCCTGGGACGACATGCTCGACAAGCCTCATTGCTTCACAAAAGACAGCTTGCACCTGTCACCCCTAGGTTTTTGAATACTGGCTGAGGCTCTTGCTGCCCTCATAGTGCCTTTTTTAGGCAAGGCTCAAAAGTCAAACCCACCTCCGTAAACAGCACAAATAAAAAAATGAGGGTTATGCTACGCCAGGAGTTTAAATCTCAAAATGCACGCGCTCGAAGCACTCCTCAGTATGGAGAATGTCGACATCTGTGCAGTAACTGAAACCTGGTTCAAGGTTCCACCGAGCACCCCAGCACTACCAGGCTACAACTCATACCACACATTTTGGCCACAGAACATGGACCGAAACACAAAAGGAGGGGGTGTATCCATTTTCATCAAGGATACCTACACCTACAGGTTAGTGGCGCAGCATGATACCTCTGAGATCATCCATGTGCAACTAACATCGGGCAAATCTGCAATGCAAACTGTGGCCTGCTACAGATAACCCTCCATGACCCAGGACCACCACTCCATCTTTATGGAGATACTGGAAAACATGAAGGTCGTACCGAGCACCCTGATATTGGGCAATTTAAATTACCCTACCGTTAACTGGGAAAACTACTCAAGCACAAACTCCCAGGTCCAGCGCTTCCTAGAATTTATCAACTCAAATGCCCTGGATCAGCTGGTTAACTCCCCTACCAGAGGCGAAAACATTTTGGACCTGGTCATCACCAACATGGGTGACAGGTGTTCCGCACCAGAGGTCAACCCATCACTGGTTAGATCAGACCATAAACTAATCACTCTAGATGTCCACACCACACCACCACCCACAACCAAGGAAACTACAGTGAAAAACTTTTCTATAGCAAACTTCACCTTACTTAAGACAGAGGTGGTAAGCTTCACAGCCCCCACACTAAAGGATAACAGTGTCCAAGATGCAGGAACCTTTACAAATGCATTCTATGAGCACCTACAAGGATGCATGGATTGTGCCATCCCTAGCGAAACCAAGACTCGCTCCCCTAAGAGAAGGAAACCAGTCTGGTGGACCCCTGCCATAAATGGGCTATACAATAGAAGGAGGAAACTTGTTCAGAAAAAAAGCAAATCCCAAGAAGGAAAAACATCCCTGTTCAGTATCAGTAAGAAACTAAGGTCTCTCATAAAATCATCCAAGGCTAACTTCAAAAGAAAAATAGCCAAGGATTCAAAAGATAACCACAAAGTCTTCTTTAGCTATGTCAGGAATCTAAGTGGCAACTCACAGATATGCTCTGAGCTAGTGCAAAATAGCACAAAATATACTGAACCTGCTGATATTGCCAACATCCTGGTAGATAGATTCAGTGCAAACTTCACCCCCCTGTCACCCCTAAAAGGGCCCACAACAATAATGGAAAAGTGTAGTGTCCCAGAAATCACAGATGCACATGTGAAAACAGCCCTTTCAAAAGCCAAAAGCACAGCATCAGTGGGGCCAGATGGTGTCCCAGGCTGCGGCTTGCATGAACTACAGAAGGAACTAACCCCCCCCCACCTAAACTCACTGTTCAATCTCAGCCTCTCCACAGGTTATGTGCCATAGAATTGCGCACAGCAACAGTTATTTCATTCCACAAAGGAGGGGCCACAACTGACCCTGGTAACTATCACCCCATAACCCTGACTAGCCTGGTCTGCAAGGCTATGGAGTGCATCATCATGGAACTCTCAAAGACATTGGGAACCTCCAAACACTTGACCCGACCCAGTTCAGCTTTAAGGGCAGATCATGCCTACTAAACCTAGTTGACTTCTTCAAAACAGTCACCAAGGCCATAGATTAGGGGAAGGTAGTTCACACAGCCTACCTTGACCTCGCCAAGGCTTTTGACACCATTCCCCACTCAGGAATTATAGAAAAACTCACCAGCCTGAACATAAACCCCTACGTCACAAGATGGGTTGCCAACTGCCTTACAGACAGAACTCACATGGTAAGAATAGCGGGCTCCAGGTCCAACTCTAAACCAGTCACAAGTGGTGTCCCACAAGGCTCAGTCCTGGGACCCTTACTGTTCGGCATATACTTCTCAGAAGCACAGGCAAACACAGGAGGACTATGGCTAACCAAGTTCGCTGATGACTGCAAACTGGGAGCCATAATTGACTGTCCAGCTGACACGGACATTCTCCAAAAGGGCCTTACTGAGATGGATACCTGGTGTCAAACTCATGATCTCAAGCTAAATGGGGTCACCTATTGATACACAGTGACAATAAACCCATAAACATCACAGCACAGGATAGAATGTCAGCACAGCAGAAATATGTCTTCAGAAAGGTGCAGCACTATAGTTGCATGCCTCCAAATGTTCATATGTGTATAACAGGCTAACAAGGACAATGGCATCATTCAGCCTACTCATGCATCCCTAATTTCTGAAAAGGTCTGAAACCCTTGATAAGTGTCACCAGGGTTTTGGGAGTTAACACATCTACAAGCTGTGGTGATGGAGATGACACTTCTACAGATTTCCTGTGCCCATTACAGACATTTGTTCTACACCAGTTATGATTGTCTTGTTCTGCATCCAATTATGTAACTTGCACATGATGTGTGTTACAGCAGAAGTGTGCTTCACATGCATGAGGAGCCTGTTGCATATAGGGTATAGTGTCTGGGTTACATACCTGTCTCTCCAGCATACACTATGTATACCACAGTGAAGGTGTACATGTGTAGAACAGGTAATACATGTGTTAGTACTGTCTTGGATAAGCGGGAGATGCACAGTAGGATCTGACACCTCCCTGTATGGCAGTCATATACCCCCCCAAAGCATGTAGGAGACAGACTACACATTTACAGCCTTGACATGGTCTGCACAGAACATGTTATCTACAATATGTATTGGTTTACCATGGAACATGTGTGGCTGCTACATTTGTAAGATATGCCTGTGTAGTGACATAGGAAAAGTGCCATTGCACTCAATGATAGGTGTGATGAGTGTCAAATACAGTATCACAATGACAGTGGGGGATTTACATGCCATACCTTTCTGTATAGGTTGTACAAAATTGAATGGATCCCCACAACTTACCAGCCAGTGAAAGTCAAAGGCTACATTACTCTCTGTGTCTGTAAGTCCTTCAGTAATGGCTCAACTGTGTGGGGTGTGCAGAGGGAAGGCCACTGGTGACTGGCCTCATTGTAGCATTAGACTACCCTATGCTATCTTCCCAGATTTTGACTATCAGTCACTTGACTATCCACCAGCTGATATACTACTTTGTAAATAACTTACACGGTTTTCAGCAATGCTTGATGCCTTAATATTGTCAAACACCTTGACAGGCCATGGTAGGTGGAGTGAGTCATATTGCCCTCATCCATTGCATAGTTTAACACTCAATAAGGTCTACTGGTTAGGGTAGGCATTATCTTCCCTTGAGCAGAACAAACTGTCTTTGCTTCCATGTCAGTAGGTGTACGACATTGCTACTGATAATTTCCATTATAACTCCTTTCATGCTTTACATATCAGATGACTGACAGATCTGGGAACACTGCTTGGCACTGCATGCTAGTTGTCCTCTGTGCAACTAAGTGTTGCAGTTACTTCCATCATTTTCTAAGAAGATAGTCATCCAAAGTGTCTGTACAGAGCACAAACAAACAATAGAGGGAAGGGTAATATGTATACCCTGTGAAGGTAAGGCAGGAGGTTTTACACAGGCATTCTGAAGTTAGACACTACTCAAGTGGAGTGTACTGAAAGGACACAATTACCTTGTGATGAATGCAGAACACAGTAGAGTCCCCTGAATTGCTGGTGCCTGGCTACTACTAATGCTGGTCTCACCACAACAACTCTCTCCTGGGATACCCTGCTCTGTTATGTTTTGTATCATCACATGCAAAACTTTACAATGAAGCTCATGATGTGAAGCAGGACACATCCTGTTTGTTCATCCACATAGTTATCCTACATCATGAAAGGCTCTGTAGGCTTCACATACCCTTCTCCAGGTAGATGCCTTGATTATCAACCTGAGCAATCAGTTGGCTTTTGCATGTATTATGCCTTCTGTTCCAGAGTTGGTGGTATGTCACTATGGAACTGACAAGATGTTGAAACAATGTCCAGTGACACAGATGTCCAAGCTTGCTGAAACAAGCAGCACAGTGGCAATGATCCATGTTAGGTGACAATTTCACAGCAATTCATGCATCCTGCCTTTCAACAGATTAATGGTGGATATCTGCATGACATGGCTCTGAGGCCTACTGCAGAGGACTGGCCACCTTTGGCCAAAGTGTGTCTACCTGCCAGATGTTCTGGGTATGTCATATTGTACAATCATATACCTGGAACACAAGTCTGTGTTCCTACATGATATCACATAACCAATTTGCTGTCTAGTTGCTTGGCAGGCATTGTACACTTGCAAGGCAAATGTATTGTCAGCAAAGTTGAACAAGTCCTCTGTGCATGCATTGATATCCACATCTTCACTGCAAGGAGTGCCTACAGACACTGTGTTTCAGGCTACCAACCCCAAAGGTGTGGCAGGATGACCCTAACTTTGCTGGACTTGCACAATGTCACATTTGTAGGTAAGGTATAGGGACCAAGCCTAATAACAGGAATATGGTCAATCCAAGGTCCACATGCCTGGCAAAGCATGGTATGGCTCACTGTCAGGTGCTGTGCTACCCTAGGGGCCTACATAAAGGTGAAATGTTACATTTCACCATCTATCATGACACTGCCTAATGATGACATGCTGTGATGTACACATACGCATGACTGAATTGCTAATGGCACTATCAATGACTGCTGATGAGATGTGGAAAGTGTCCCACCCCTCTAATGCTATGCCACACAAACAGAACATGTGCCAAATATGATTGTATTTTACATCTTGATTCCATGGTGTCTCAAAAAACTGTCAGTACATATGGCAATGAGCATTTTGCCAACATGCACAGCTCACCTCTGCTCCACCCACACCCACATCACACATACCTGCATGAGTAGAGTTCCTTACCAGACATATTCCCAAACAACAAACACCCCAGGAAATCATACCTCTGGAGAGCACAGTACACATAATTGTTCATACGCCACTGTCTCACTGGTCAAACACCTGAGGCAAAACACAAAATCAAACCTTATTATTCATAGGTGGTTACATTGTGAGACATATTGATGTCTGTGTCACCAGACTACATATGGGAAAGGTCACTGTTAGCTGTCTGTGGATTGACACAGTATGCCATACCACATATTGCCACAACTCAATGAATATCGGGTAACATAATGATGACATCATAGTTCCTGCAGGTGTGTACGACTAAGGACATAAGTCACTGGACTGTAGGGAGACACATGACTGAGCTTAGACACTCTGTCTCTCGTGGGTATGCCCATAGCTTTCAGCTGCATTTGAGCCTCACCTAGGATGATGGCTCAATACACATGGAAAATGTTGGGCGTCAATTATTGCCTTAGCATGTGTAGCGTGTGATGTCATTATAAGGGATCCACTACATGTCCACCTGGGGTGACTTGCTCAACAGACATCAATACTTTGCCAGAGATGGTTTTCATCTCTCACTCCTGTGATGTTGAGTACCAGCCAAGGCTGCTGACACCCCCAAAAGTGCATCTTATAGCCACTGTCTAGAGGGAAAAATTTCCAATGAAAATGCCATCTTCATACATCACAGTTATGCTGCTACACACTGGGAATGGCAACACTAAACCCCACAATGTGGAAAGTGTCTCCACCTTGAAATATGCAGACATTTGTGCAGTCAAAGACACATGGTTCAAGGCTGTGGACAGCACCATAGCCATACTAGACTACATGTCCTTCCACATGTTCCGACCTCAAATTGACAGTGTGCAAGGTAATGCAGGTGGTGTATACATATTCATTAAGCATAGATACGCATCTAGATTTGGAGAAATGCTATAATTTCCTGGAGACACTGCAAGGTGCAATTCACTGCTGGAAGGACACCTAATCAAGCCATTGCCAGCTACAAGAGCAGCTCCATGAGTCCAGACACCAGTTGCACTTATTTGAATGTACTTGTGTCTGTCGAGATGTATCTGTATACCATAGTGTGGGGTGACATTAAGTAACCTCCAACTGTGATGGTTAGTTGTGCTGAAGCTCAATTGCTCAAAGGTTATTCCACATCCTCGACTACAATACCATGGACCAGTGACTTGACAGCCCCACAAGGGGATCCAATGTAGTGCATCATGTGTTTACCAATATGGATGACCACTGCAGCCCCCCCCCCACTGTGAGGTCATCCCTGGTTAGAGCTGACCACAAATCAGTCTCATTAAAACTAAGTATCAAACCTTACCCCCTTGCAGAAAATACATAAATATACTTTAACAAAGCAATTTTTTACCTCCTATGGGATGGTTTACATAACTTGACCACCCCTCCCCCTCAGATGGGATAGGCAAGTATGCAGAGCTCTACACACATGCTCTATGTAAGCATCAGTAGAACTGTATAGACTCGGCTACACCTGACAGGAGAAAACAAGCTCCTCGTGGCACAGCAAAAGTGCATGGTGGACAATTGCCATTAGCAGGTTGTGTAATAAGAGGTGGACATTGTTGTGAGACAGTTGGGGTGAGGGTGCCCCCTAAAATGGAGGCACAGCCTCCTCGGCTACATCAAATACATAGTGTTGTTGTGATGTTGTGCAGAAACAGTATGTGACAAAATTAGCCTCCTCCACAAAGCAGAACCACAATGCAGAGTGTAGTTACGGTACATGTGTAACCTCAGAGAAAAGGCCCAGATTGTCAGTGAACTTGTATTTAATGATACCACTTATAATTTGTCTTTACGTATAGCTAACCTGTTGTCTCACAGATTCTGCATAACTTCACTTCCCTGTTCCCACCACAGGTGCCACATGACATTCCTACAACCTGTCCCATACCTTCTATATCTACAGAGCAGGTTGTAACTGGCCTCTCTATGGGGATACACAGCATCTATTTGACATACTAACATCCAAGGCTGTGTCCTATATGGGAGCCAATAAGGATTACTAAAACCATTGATAACTCCTTGCAATCATACTGTAACCACTGGCTGCATCCCAGCTGACTGGACAACGGCAACAGTTTCCCACTTGCTGAGAGGTGGTGCATCCGCCGACCACCAGAATTATACATCTATTTGCCTGAGTAACCATATCTGTATGCCAGTGGGGGGGGGGCAAATCATCGTGGAGCTCATCAGCAAACATATATGTAATCTACAAACAGTTGACTCTACACAGTTTGGATTTCTGAGAGGAAGAGCATGGCTGTTAAACCTGGTGGACATGTCCAAGGCAGTCACCAAGGACCTGGGTGAGGGGACAACAGAGCATATAATCCTCTGGATTTAGCAAAGCCATGTGACTCTATCTCCCACTCAGGCATCCATAATAGTATCATTATAGGGGGTCAGTAAGTGGCTCACTGATGGAACACATACTTAAAATAGGGGAATCAGGTTACCTCCAACAGCTGATCTGTAAGCAGCAGTTTTCAACAGGGTTCATTCCTGGGTCATCTACTGCCTGGAATTAATTTAACCACAATACAAATGAAAACTGAATTTCTGTGGCTGACAATGCTGGCTGATGCCTGCAAATTGTGAGCGGTCATAGAATCTGTGAGTTATGTCAATATCCTACTCAAGGGCATTGATGAACAAATACCTGTTGACATACTAATATCCATAAACTCCATGCAAATATATATGTAATAGCATTTCCATTGGTAGCACCTATGTTCCTGGAAAGTAGCACATCAGTAGCAGCATGTGATGTACATACTCAGGGGTGATAGACCTGGGCACACAGGCCTGGCAACACTGATTTACACCTAATGCCATTGAGACCACTATGTCTTCCCAATGGTAAGATGAGAATCATATGTCATAACTGAGAGCACAGTCACCCAAAATTGACATACTCATAACCTCCATGTACTCTTCCCCAAATGTGATACAGGGAAATATTGCCAGCCCAGCTATCTGGAATTTTGTAAATAATTATATGTCATTTGTGAATATTGATTTGATTTATACAGAACTGCATGTTATGTACTGAGCTAAAATGTATCCACAGTGTACACTGCTGGAACATAGAAGATTAACCTGCAAAACTTAAGAATAGTTGAGGTAAATAACTTTATAGCTGGACCATAAACAAAAGATGTTATCTCTCAGTGTCAATTCAGTAGCAGACACAATGTCTAGAGCTAGAAGTTTTTGTATTGCCTTGAAAGAGAAATAATTACTAGGTTTCAAATGTAAAAGCATTTTATTGTTTCACGACGTCCAAGATCTACAAACAGCAACCAAAACAGAAACATCCAAAATAGGGTAAAAACCACGAAAATAAAAGCACAAACAGCCACTGAAGACGACCACTGGTAGTGCGGAAAAAATATACTGACTTTATTGAAAAAATGACTAAGCGCTTTCATCAGTTAATACTGGCTTCTTCAGAGTCATTTTACAATCACAATTAAAACACCTTTATAGTAACTGCCCTATGTGAATAAGCTGACATCACACTATAACAACCAATAAACATCCTAATCTACTTTTTTAAAAAATCCTAATGTTAAATTAAATACTTAAAATACACACACAACATACTAAATCTAGAAAATACTGATGTAGTAAATAAAAATGTTAGTATAAATATAAATGCAAATACACATTTTTTAAAAAATTGCTAGTAGTTTAAATCTGACTTAATTTGAATTTTAAAACAGGTTTCAGAGACACACAGTCATTGAGACCAGGGTATCTCAAAGCATTTAATCTACAAACATCTGAGAGATATGTATTTTTAACACAGAAATGTTAAATGATGTTACTTTCTGTTTTAGCCTGGGAACTGAAGTCAGGTGACAAAAAGTAATGTCACCCAAGCTAACTCAACAGTAAAATGTGATATTAATCTAAGAAATCTCTTGAAGAGAGACCGTGCATTTTGTATTTTGTCGTAGATCTAGCAAGAACATCCACTCATCATCACTATCTGCACTTGTAAGCAAGAATTAGGGCATAGTATCTCTTTTAGATATAGATAGGAATATAGTAAGGATTAGTTTAGATGTTTTCTGTATTTATTTGAGGTTGTCTTGCAATGCTGTTTTAAAGTATTTCCTGTGATTTTGAACTCTGAAGTTAATTGTGTTGGATTTACTGAGTATTGTCTTATTCTTTTGTTATTTATTTTTAAATGTATTTAAACCTATCTTTGTAGATGACATTTGTGAGACCTATTTAAGCTCTTATAGTACTTGCATATGTATTTAGTGACACTGTACAGGCCACTCTTGCAAGTCTTGGTCAGACTACCATTTGGATTAATAGTAACATTACACAGTAGGATTGGACACCATTTGTAAGGGCCTTATAGTAGCTGATAAGTAAGGGTTGGTGGCAGTAGAAACTTGGAAACTATCTTATAGTCTGGGAAGAAGGGAGCATAGCTAGTAAACCTGTGCCCGCCTTCCCCATGTGTGCGTGTTTGTATATAAATCAAATCTCAAAGTGTGTGTGTGTCAGGTACTTGGGCAGGGACATGAAGCACTGGTCGGACAGAGAGAGTGCTAGAGGTCTTGGCTTGGCCTTTCAGCTGAGATCTTAACCCTATAGCTGTGCCAGTGGGGTGTCTTATTGGGGATCTGGAGAAAGAGGGAGAAACCAGCCCCAAACTGACTGTGGTCTCTGTGTGGTCTTAAGGGAAATTGCACCTTACTGTCTATGTACTTGTCATCCTCCCAGTGTGTACATCCCCTAGCTGTTGCCAGCAGTGAGAATTGAGGCTCCTTGATTACTGGACCAGTGCAGGGGCATCACACCAATATTTGAGTGCAATGGCCATTTGGTAATGTACCTTTCCAAGCACTACTGGCAATTGCACACAACACAATGGTCCCTCACAAGAGAACTTCACGTCTTTACTTTCTGTTCAATGGCAATCATCTGAAATCACTGTCATTGTAGCCTGTGGCATATAGACTACTCAGAAGTGATCTCTGCCTTGCATATGGGGCAATGTGTGACTATGCTTGATTGGAAATGTTGCATATCTGTAGGTAGCATGGTACACAAATTATTCACTGTAAGGACATTAACTTGGTATGTGGCATGACTAATACATGCTGGTGGGAGCAATCTGTCTAGCAGACTTTAATACACATTTGAAACAGAATTCTGCCTAATGGCAAACAGACTACCTCATTGGACCTAGTCAGATGCCATCTGAATGATTGGCTGGATGACCATCATTTGACCACAGGGCTTCTGCCTGTGTCCCTTGTGGACAGGGGCAATATATGCTGATTATGTAAATAAGTGTAAAACATGGCTAGAACTGTGAGGGCTGTAGGGCCATTAGGCTAGTAAAGTTCAAAGATCCTGTGATTCCATAAGCTGATGTAAAATGCTCTAACAACCACACACACAAACCTGGCTACATTGAAGCAAGCACCACTTCTAATTAATGTTTACAGCACACAGTACAACGCACACACACTCCATGTTGGCAGCATGTAAATTAGACCACTTACCTATCTAATGGTGCACACTACAGATCACAGTACACGACGCACAACTATACCTCAAGTCTGCTATTACTATATATTTAGGATGTCTTATGCTTGATGACATCAGCAGGCCTAGTTGTGATCCGGCATTTGGAGACCCACATCACCTGTTACAACCTAAATACTGCAAAATCCTACCTCTTTCTAAGTCACTGAGGTAATCACATTTCTGTCATATGGAGATACCCACATACACTGACTGGTCTGGAATGAGATTAGAGCCACTGTCTATCAAGTCTTACATACTATAAA
The DNA here is from genome assembly GCF_019279795.1 of Protopterus annectens. Taxonomy (NCBI): domain Eukaryota; kingdom Metazoa; phylum Chordata; order Ceratodontiformes; family Protopteridae; genus Protopterus; species Protopterus annectens. The sequence continues at coordinate 457,203,511 of NC_056728.1, read as the reverse complement.
TCACAGTACTTATCACACACACCATGGCTTAAGTGTGACATTACAATGGCAGTTGGTAGTCTTAAGGTAGATGACATCAGCAGATCTTGTAGAAGAGGGCAGTTTGGATGCCGGCATCAACTTATGCAGCCAAAAAGTGTATAACCATTGTAGTTTAGCAGTCAATGAGAGATTTTCAGTTGTTTTGCAGGGGGATACATGCATCTAGCAAGTGGCTTGGAGTGAGATTAGATCCTCTACCTATCTAGTTTTACACACTATAGATCACAGTACTTATCACTCGCACGACAGCTGACATCTATTTCATACATGACTGCAGGCAAACTACTTATGGAATACATAAAATAGGCTTGTGTTGAGCAGCATCTGTGGCCTGCAGAGTGATATTGCTTCTTACTGTTTTCTGCATCTAGTAGCCTAACAGTCAGATAACTGTTATTTATCCTAGCTATTTGGCTACAGTTACCAGTTTAGCCAAATGTGGCTGTTTACATTTTGCTGGGCAACCTTTTGGGCAGGAAAATGTGCCCAGTTCATGCGTACGTAGACAACATTATACATTACACCATCTGCCCACCTGTTGCTGTATGTGTGATGACATCCAGCATGCACAGGGAACTGTAGGTAAGTGCATTATGTACTGTTGACCACTTACTTTGGATCCTTTTGAGCAGCATTATAGATGTATCACAGTGCTTCAGTCACCATTATCAGGGTGTGTAGGACAACACAGACACATATTTATGTATATATCAGGGATGTATATATAAATGTAGCTGTGTGTGTATATGATATATATATATATATATATATATATATATATATATATATATATATATATATATATGTGTGTGTGTGTGTGTGTGTGTGTGTGTGTGTGTGTGTGTGTGTGTTATGTAGATATATGGAGAGACTGAGATGTATGTTTATATATATATATATATATATATATATATATATATATATATATATATTATATAGGTATATATAAGCATATATCGGTATATACATAGAGATAGATATACTATCTATGGAACAAAGAGATAGTGACAGATATGTATACATATATGTATGGATGTATAGACATGTCTATACATAACAGGTCATTCTGAGCAAGGAGCAATAGAATTGCACTCTAAGTGTATGAGTATGCCCATTAGGATTGTCACTACTTATAAACAGACTCCAGCCCACACCTACCTGTACTCCAGTTCGGGATTTTGTGTGTTACAGACAATGACATCTGTCTCTGTTTTGCAGTACTGCAGTTCACTCAAATTGTCCATGGCATTCTTCAGCTGTCTGATGTACTTAATATGTGACAGAGGCTAATAATGTTACACCACACACAGACTGACAGTCTGTATAAAAACAACATAATAGTACCTCACATCCAAAAGATGTGGATAATTCCAGATTAGAACAAACAGCATCACACATGCAAACTTTCTTAGTCCACTGAGCCACACAAGCTGCCTAAGAGAGATGGCTCATTCATCACACAAACAGAATAAATATATAAGTTGTTATTCCTGCACTGAGTGAGACATACAGTATATAATAAGTTTCTATGTTACTGCCCTGAGACTGCCTGGACTGCTAATATGCAAAGTGAAAACACTCTGTACGTATGGCAATGCAGGGCCGAACCAAATGAGGAAACAGTCACAAATGGCCAGCATACGTGTGAGAAGTCACAAAACACAGCAGATAGAACCAAATCATGCCATAAAAATGGCTAAAGTAATTTTATTATCCATACTTCCAAATACGCAGGAAAAAATCAGGAAACCAAGTTCAAGCGATATTCCTAGGTTTTATTCAAAACCACTTCAAAACCATATGCAGAAATCAGTAAAACAGCGAACCAGCAAATAGCAAACCAAGCCACAGAAGGAACTTGGTTTCCTGATTTTTTCCTGCGTATTTGGATTTATTGGTTGTTTTTCACCTTGCTTTTCCTTGGTTCATGGTTTATTATCCATACTATTTTTGGCAAGAAAGCTTTCATCAGTGGAATACCTTTACACAGTGAATACTTCTTCTTACATAACTAGACCCATCCACCAATGGGAAGTGCAGCCTCCACCCAAACACAAATTGACAGCAACACCTCCTTCAATTAAGCAAGGGTAAAAAATAATAATTATAAATACATACATAGAATAAAAGTACATAATAGTTACAAGGAAAAAAGTAAAGCACTATAAATGGTCATTTAGTCCGGGTGGGAAAAGCCCCCCCCAGCTTAATAATCCAACATTTTTCTTCCCTATTCAGGATACTATGCCATCCCTGCATGTTATTCCTGTTACCAGCAATTTTGTCCATGATCATAAAATGAAATTCTGCATTCGTGTGCGTCAGGCAGTGCCTGTATAAGGCATTCATGGTACATTTGTTGTGTATGTCACTACGATGTTCAGACATACGTATTCTGAGTGGACGAGATGTCTGACCAACATAAAAGGCTGAACATTTACAGGTAGCCAAATAAATAATCCAGTCAGTTCCACAATTCCCAAATAATTTGATGTCATACACTTTATTGGTGTTTTTACTAGTAAATTGTTTGTTTGCTTACATAACAGCATGAAGAGCAATGTCCACAAGGGAAAATGCCAAAAAAAGTATCCCCGGACATGGTGAGTTGTTGGTATATAGAACGCCCGCTACCAGTATGTTTAAAGTGGGAAAAGTGGGAACCCAACATTTTGCCTTTCTGATTGAAAATTGACACCTCGTCCCTATTATTGTCGCAAATTGTCATTTGCCAAAAGGATGTTCCAATGTTTATGAATAGTGTTTTTGAAATTATTGGTGTTTTGCCCATACGTAGTAATGAACCTGATGGTATCACTGGTGTCTATCCTAGTTTTAGCCTTATCCAATAGGGACATCCTGTCTTGGTTACTAGCCCAATTACTGGCAGAAATTATGTCAAAGTCCCTGTATCCCCTATTCCGGAATCTATGACAGAGGTCATGCCGAGAAGAGTCATATTCCTCTTGAGTGGAACTAATTCACTTCATGCGAAGAAATTGGGATTTCGGGATGTTGCGGATGGTATGGCTAGGGTGTAAACTGGTAGCATGAAGCAAATTGTTATATTGAGGGTATTTTCAAAAGACTTTAGCAGTAGAGTGTTGCCCAGGTTTCTCCGAATGGTGACATCCAAAAAATTTATTTCATTAATATCTGAGCTCAAAGTGAACTCAATACTCCACTTGTTGTCATTGAGGTACTGGACAAACTCGAGAAGAAAACCCACATCTGCTCATCAAACCATCCATCAATCATCCAGATATCTCTGCCAGATGTCAGTGTTGTCAATATATAAGTTATGAGAGGAATCATATATTAGTTGCTCTTCCAAAAAGGCCATGAACAGATCTGCATAGATCGGTGCAAATAAAGCACCCATCACGGTGCCCTGAGTCTGCCAATAACATTCCCCCTGAAAATAAAAAGCATTTTTATTCAGCACATGCTCTGTCATGCAAAGAAGCAAAGTATTGAATCCAACAGGATATAAGTTGCCACCGCTCCAGCCAGAATTGTAAGGCTTGAAGACCGGCCCAATGGGGGATGTTTGTACTTTAGATGTCAAGGCCTTGTATGCAAAGGAGCCACCCAGGTTCAAGCTGTGTTTGACAAAATTTTCAAAAACTGTGTGATGTCTTGTACGTGTGCCCTGATTAGATTCAAAAGGGGTTTTAGATATTGGGTCAAAAAGGCCGAAAGAGGTTCGGTCAATGAACCAATGGGTTGACCAGGTGGTTTAGTCAAAGATTTGTGAATTGTGGGCAAGAGGTACATGATTTGCTTCTGGGGATCCCTAACAGTTAGATGGGATTTGACCACCTCTGTGATAATACCCTCATCCACAGCTTGACTCAAAAATGAATTAATGTCTTTCTTAAAATTGAGTGTGGGATCCAAGGGCATAGCCATATAGTGACGTAGGTTGGACAACTGTCCCTTACCCTCATCAAGAGAATAATCTGTGTCCAATATGACTACTGCCCCTCCCTTGATTGCAGGTAGAATAATCACCCTATGATTGTCCTTAAGCTCCTGTAAGGCTTTATTTTGCCCAGTAGTTAGATTATGACCCATAGCCGTGGTGGTACAGCGGTAGCATTGTTGCCTCACAGCAAGAGGTTCTCCCATTCTATTCTCAGCTGGAGCACCTTCTGTGTGGAGTCTGCATGTCCTCCCTGCGGTCAAGTGGCATTCGAAAGACATGCATTGAATTGGCGTGCCTTCGTTGAAGGTCGGGCATCGAGCTGGCACCTCGGCACCCATAAAAAATCTACTGCCAATTATTAGTGGATTGGAGTTTCGCTGTGGCGACCCCTAACTGGGAAAAGCCGAAAGAAGAATTAAGCAAAGACTTACCAGTGTTGAAGTGTAAATCTTTGAGCACAGCCTGTAAAAAGATAGACACGTGTTTATTCATTGGAGGCTGAAAATTAGACTTGTGGAATCTGAACTCAGTGGATCTTTGAGAATTATCGCTGGAAAAGAACAATTTTAGGTTGTCTAAGGCAAAAATCATATATGTCAGATACCATACAAGTTTCATCAACAAAAAAGCAGGACACAAAGTTCAAACCTTTATTAAAAAGCTGCTTCTGCTTTTCTGTTAAAATCGCAATGGATATATTCAAAACATTATGACAATTATTGGCTAATGTGTCATTAGAGTCTGTAGTAGTCCCTCCTCTATAACTATTCATGTTCCTATTCCTGTGTTTCCTGCCACCCCACCTCCCACTACATCTAAAGAGTGATCCACATTGCGTTGTTTTTTTTGGGGTGGGTGATTCCCAGGTGCTGACACTATCTGTCAGTAACTGAGGATTCCTCAGCCGAGGTACTGCTAAAATAAATATCTGTCCTTTTCAAAATGGATCTAGGTCTCTTCTTACTGATTGCCCCAACCAGTCTGCTGGTCTCAGAAAATTTCACAGTTTTGGACACCTCAAAAGGTTTGCCCTGTGATAGTCCATTACAGCCCTAGATGTCAAGGCCCTGTACATAAACATCCCCCATCGGGCCGGTCTTCAAGCAGCAGTTGACATAACTGTAGCTCAGGGCTGGCTCTGTCAAGCAAGCAGTACACAGTGAATACATGGATAGGTACAGGTTGTGTGGTTTGCCCAGCATCAATTTTAATATATGTATATGAGTAGGAGTAAGATGTCAGTCCCTAGGTTGTCAATGAATGTGCAATGCATTGTCTCTTAGCCAAAGCCTGAGTACTGAGCCAAACTACTGAGCATGCCTACATCTGCCTATAGGGAAATCAGTAGGGGGTTCCTCCTCTGAGTCCTCCTGTGACTGTGCCCGTGGTCACCTAGGCACTGGAAGGGGGCTGTGTATTCCTTCCCTTTGCTGATCATGCTGCAGCCATTTCTGCTGGATCAGATTGTGTAGCATAGCACATACTGTGAACATATGTGAACATGTGGCTGGACAGTACTGCAGGGCTCCACCAGATATATCTAGACACTGGAACCGTGACTTCAAAAGCCCAAATGTATGCTATATGATGTTCCTAGTTTGTGAGTGTGCCTCATTATGGCATTCTTCCATGGGTGTGTGTACATTTCTGATGGGTGTCATCATCAATGGTTACAGGCCATAGCCAGTATCCACCAGTAAATGGCCATGTGGGATTTATCCCCTAGCAAACATATGATACAGCTGTGATGTGTGCCAGATATGGGAGTCATGATAACTGACAGGACTGCCAGCACACTCATTCAGGATAATCCCCTGGGCATTGTACATGACCT
>NC_056728.1:457175207-457192707 GCF_019279795.1 Protopterus annectens | reverse complement strand
ATTCTCCACTTTCCAGATGGATTAAGTTTACTGCTCATGCTAAGCCTGTTTTCATTGTGAGGCTGTACTATTTAGCAAGTGGCTATTGCTGTTAGTGCCAAGTCTGTTTTCAATGTGCAGCTGTTTTATCAAATGACACACTGTTGTAGAATCTGAAAGCAGTGTAAGTTGCATAATCGCTTTTGGTGCAGAAGGCTGTGGCTTCTACTTCCACACCATATAGATGAAGTACTGACTTCGCAGAAGTGCTGATATTGCAGTACCCATATGATTGCAGATTATTTGGTGTATTATAAGGAGAAATAGGGGCACTACACTCCTGAGTGTTTCCTACTTTGTATGAGATGGCTTGTATGAGAACTATGAACTGGTTGGTTTCAGTCATTTCTATTGCAATATTACCAGTTTACCAAATTTTCTATGTAATATAGATGATTACTATAAGGGCAACAGGCACTGAATTTGTAGATGAAACATTGAAATGTAAAGTTGTTTGCCAGTAGCATCATCTTTATTAGTTACAGATTTCTTTTACTGTGGAATTCCGATGATTGTACTTCTTTAGAGATTTTGTATCTAGTGATATTGGTGAATTGTAATGACAGACGTCTGGGGTTGCCTTTTATGGTTCAAATTTTCTAAAATGGGTAGTTTTGTCATTGGTTTATATTTTGTTTCATTGCTTATTAAAATGTTTAAAACTACAAATTTAAAACACATTCTAACAAGTGGTGCTGTATTATACAAGGAATATAACTTAATACAATCAGGAAGGTGAATAAAAGAACAAATTCATGTATGCATTGCCCTAAAATGTGTGCAAGGAGTCTAATTAGGAAACTGCCCAAAAGTAAACCTAATCCTCCACTGGCCAGATGCATTTTCTAAGAATGTGGAGTTTCATGCCATCTCAATGACAGAAGTTTACTGGTCATGCTAAGTGTGTTTTCATTGCGAGACTGTATCGTTTAGGAAATGGCTATCTGTTTGTGCTATTCTAGTTTAAGCTACTGTACACAGGGGGGAGAGAGGTAGCTATTCTACTTTCACTGAGCTGTAAGGCTGACTCGCCTATCCAAAGTAAATTAAACTGTGTAGATTACCTTAAGCATCTCTTTGAAAGAAGGCACATGGGCTTCTATTTTCTGAGAGCATGACTTTTACAGTAAAACGTGTGAAGGAGCAACAGATAAAGCAGGTTTATTAAAAAAATTCCACCTTCACTTGCAGTTTAACTATATTACAAGGTATCTTTTCTTCCTATACATTTAAATAATTGAAGGAAATGACTGGAGTGGCTTTCTTGGGGAGTGACCTACATGTGGGTGTGGTTTATAGGGATGTTCATGAGTATGGTATGGGTGGGGCTTAAGGGGGTGCGGAGTACTACTTCGCCTAGGGCGCCATTTCAGCTAAGGCCGGCCCTATCAGCACTTTAACCAATCAAACACTAAAAGGAATAATGATATAGCCGTAGCTGCTAATGTGAACCTTTAAATATGATAGAAGTTATGTGAACAAGAGTAGAGGAATAAACAGCCACATTTTTTCAACTTTAAGATATAAGTTGATTGGTTCAACAATTATACATGGATTTTTTTTTATACAGATGATAGTGGATGACTAAAACACAGTTGCTAGATGTAATAACTTAAAATACAGTGAAGAAATTTAGGAATCCTCGAGATATAAGAGAGAATTCTTAAATCTGATTACAAAAATATAAGCAATTATCTAAGACAAATGTCCAGCTTATCCTCTAGGCATAGAAATAGAGGGTGTTAAATAGATCCAGTAATCCCTTTTTTCTTAACAGGATGAGAGTTGTGATTTTAGCTTATCCAAATAGATAGATAGACAGAAAGAGAGATACTGGTGTGTGTGTGTGTGTGTGTGTGTGTGTATGTATATATATATATATATATATATATATCTACTTTCAATTAACAAAAGTACGATCCATCAAATGGCAAAAGCACAAGCTCACTGCACTGAAAGCTGTGTTTAATGGAAACTGACAATGCTAAAAGCTTAATCAGTGAAACGCAATTTAACAGTTAATAAGGAAGTATTAGTAGCTGTACGAACGTACTGGCATCTACAATGTCAGATTTCTGCAGAATCGTTATTGGAGTCCTGGATGAAATATATTGTACAGGTAAATCAGAACGAGGAGGTGAGATTTTAATTATGGCAGGTTATGTGTATCATTTAGAAAGTTGTTGGAGATCGCGGTACAGTGGGGCTAAGGAAATTGTCTCTTTTCTCTACAGTAGTGCAATCTTGGAGTTGGTGTATATTAGTAGCAGAGGTGCTGGGGGGTGCAGGGAGGCTTGCCCCCCCTGCATAATGTAGTGTAGTGTATTTGTTTCCATTAAACTTAGCATTCGGTGCAGTGTGCTCATACTTTTGCCATTCGGTGGATTGTACTTTCACTAACTGAAAGTAGATCCATATATATATATATATATATATATATATATATATATATATATATATATATATATATATATACTAGCTGTACCCGGCCATGCGTTGCTGTGGCTCAGTCTGGTTAAATGGAAAAGAAAGAAAAGAGAAAGCACACGTTTGTAATATGTTTAATTTCACAATGCTTGTGGGCATGCAATATTTTTTGTTGTTCCATTGTCTGTGCAGATATAGAGATTGTCTGGTTTGCCGACTCTAAAACATGCAACATTTAATTGTCTATGTGAGAAGCAATCCGTGTGTAGCTCTAAACCGCACAATTCTAAAGATTGGCCCTAAGCTTTGTTGATGGTGATTGAAAACGCCAATCGAATTGGGAATTGCAATCTCTTAAATTGAAATGGCATATCCGTTGAAATCATAGGAATGTGAGGAATGAGGACATCTTCACCTTTGAATGGTCCTGTCAAGATTGTTGCTTCTATGACGTTGCTCATTATTTTTTTTACTGCAAGCCACGTGCTGTTGCAAAGCTTTGGCTGGTTGATATTTTGCAACATAATTGGCACGCCAATTTTCAATTGCAGTACGTGTGGTGGCATCCCTGGCAGATCGAATAAATTCAAAAATTCTGTTGGATAATTAACCACTTCATCTGCTTCCACAGCAGTGTCAACAGACTTGTATGTGACTGCCTCGCTTTGAATGTTAGACTGAATAATATTGTTAAGTTCGTAGACGTCTTTGTTCTTGGCCGCAAGTATCTCGTTCAGTCAGCCAGTCGTGATTCTTATAATTGGTTTGAATACTGGGAAATACTTTTTCAACCAATTCTTCTTTTGACATCACTAAATTGCAGAAGTTATGAGGCAATGAAATTCGTCCTGAGGTCAGATCAACCAGCACCTTTCCATTCCAAATTTCCAGCAATTGATGTGAGAATATCTCAGCTGATCGATCGTTTTGCAGCTGGACATGCATATTTGTAGTTAATTTTAACATCTTTACGTGTAGCTACAAAGTAGAGTATTTCAGGCAAGCATTTATTTCATCCGCTGGTGTCGATCGAGGAAGTACAGGTAATGTTTGCCTGAAATCTCCTGCAAGCAATATTAATGCATTCCCAAATGGTCTGATGTTTCCACGCAAATCTTGCAATGATCGATCAAGAGCCTCGAGCGATTTTTTTGTGCACCATTGTGCATTCATCCCAAACAATTAGTTTGCATTTCTGCAATACTTTTCCCATGCCGGATGCTTTGGAAATGTTGCACGTGGGAGCTTCAATGAATTGCATGTTCAATGGCAATTTCAAAGTGGAATGAGCAGTTTTTCCACCTGATAGCAATGTCACAGCTATTCTGGATGATGCAAGAGCTAAGACTATGCCATTTTGGGATCAAATTGCTGCCAGAATCAATGTAATTACGAATGTTTTACCAGTTCCTCCTGGCGCATCTAAGAAGATTTCTCCAACCCCGGTATTCACAGTTTGCATTATTTGATCGTAAATTCCTTTTTGCTCAAGCGTTAGCTTAGGAATATTTGATGGCACATATGACAAAAGATCACCCGTGTTGTAATTTTGTTCACAACGCAATTCTACATCGAACGAAGCAGCAGCAGATTGATTCGGTGATGGCATTTCCAACTGAATGAGAACTTTGTTCGAGATTTCTAAGCACAGATCTTCAATCATTATCAACGCTTCATTGTAGATTACCGCTGTGAAATCCATGTTCATATTTGAATTTTCCTTGCGTATTTGATGGAAAACATCTTCAGCCATGTGCGATTTATATTTCTCCCATAACTCTGTTGGAGATGAAGGAGAGCAGGTGGTCAAAATGATTGCAAACAATGCACGAATTTGATTTGGATGTGACGTATTGCACACGTCATTAATGCTTACATCGCAGTGCCGGTCATTCTCCAATAAATTCAGAGCTTGACATGCACTGCGGAAAGTGGCATGTGTAATGCCATTGACAATTCTCAATTGCTGGAAAGACGTTGGACCGGGCACATTTACCAACAGCACGCGAAGAAAGAAGCATTCATCTTGATTGGGATGCACAGTGTACAGTCTGCCTATCGTAGTTTCTTTGAACATGCCAGGTTGTCTGTTGACTCGCTCGCCTCGTTTGCATCGTTCAAATGATTTTCTACTCGCATTCCATTTGTAGTACGTAGGCACTTCTGAATACAGTAGTGTTTTCGCAAACGCGTCATTTTGACATAACGTGAAGAAAGCAGTTAACGTTGTAGATGGTGGATTCAGGGCTATTTGTTGCACATTTGCAGCTGTGAAATAAACATGTTGTCCATTTTCTAGATGTACTGCTAAGTGAACAAAAGCTGGACTTCGTTCATGTATGGGAAATGAAAGCATTTGCCATACAGCTTCATTGCTGCTTATGTATCTTCCAGCCTGATACTGTGAGATTTCATCGATATGTATGACCGCATTCCTATCACTTCTTTCTGGTTGCACACCAAAAACTGTCATGTCGCTGCCTTTATTCACGTACTTACAAATGTATTTGATCGATTTAACGGAGTTACAGTATTCCATGTTTATGTGCGCTTTGTATGTTTTTGATAGCAAAGGCGAATATGGAACAACCCACCGGTTATCTACTGCGATGTCACCGTTTCGCATTTGTATGGTTGCTAATTTACCGTCATCTTCTGCTGATATTCTTCTGTATAAAAGATATCCATTGTTTCCTGTAACTGTGTTGGATACTAATGCTCGAGGATATCGCTTAGAGCATTTTCCGTCTATCATGCATGGTGAATTTGGATTCAGTGTACCGCAAGGTCCATGTATCATATTTTTCGTCAGAACTTCATGCAAATCCTTATCAACGTCGGCATCGGGTATTTCAGCGCATATTACATCGTCGATTTTATTTGAAGTGATTTTGTTATAGAGCCAGATTAGTATATGTGCGTGTGGCAATCCTCTCTTTTGCCATTTCACTGAGTACATCCAGCAGTGCACAGAGCCAAACACTTCATGTTTTACCATGAAATCCATCAGCGATTTCAGCTTCTGTCTGAAAACACGTGCTGTGATGTCATGCCTATCCACCAGCAATTGCCCAGGAAGTAAGAGCTGTTGTATATCGTCCCAAGCTGGATTGCATGTGAATGTAATGAATAGTTCTGGACGCCCGTAGTGACGAACATATGCAATTGCATCTTGAGCGTACTCATGCATATGACGTGGACTGCCTGTATATGAAGATGGCAAAATCATTAGTCTTCCAACATTAGTTGTATTACCGTCATTTACAACTGCATCTCGCAAATGAATGTATTCTTCAGAGCGAAGTTTCATATGATTCAAACGGATGAATATCAAATGTTCTGTTTCGATTTTTGCATACATATCTACTATGTATTGGTGAAACAAATGACAGCATTTCAAAATGTGATTGTCTTCATTCTCTTGAATCATTAATCGGTATGAATAATAGTTCACTGCGCTGCATTTCATATTTGTTTCTTCGCCACTGACTGGATTTATCATCTTAACGTTGAAGTGATATCCATCAGCACCATCCCAAGAAATGATTGGATATTGCAGGGCATTGTAGCATCGATGAGTTTCTGCAACTGTTGTCAATTGATCATTTCTCCGAGGAAGAACAATATCTCTTGGTTGGAATTGATCTCTGACTATAACAATTGCCACTTCATCTATAGTTGGATCATTGAATCTTCGCACATGTTCTCCAGCAGGTGTTTTGTCAGCATGAATAACAATCTTGTGTGTATCAGATGACATCATGTCAGTTGCTGTTTTGAGCAAATGCACTAAATTGTTTTTTTCGTGTTTTCTTCATGAAGAAGCTCTTGCAGTTGGGAAACGATGGACCTTTGTATGCCGGCAGAAATTCTGCAGCATGCATTCAATTCATCATTGCCATCACCGATGAAATACATTTGTAGGAATTTATGTTGACCATCTGGGAACGGAAGCAGGGAGCCAGCTTTATGATAAATTTGTCCTTTCACTTTGAAAGTTGGCATGAATTGAGCTGTTATGATTTCTGCGCCGAACGACGTCATTTGGAAGCATGAGTTGTATTTCCTGATGTTAGATAGGAAATGCTTTGATTTGGCGGTATATCCGGCAAGCAAAGTTTTTAATGGCTCTGGAGGTTCTCCAAGTTGAGGCAGTTTAATTTTTCCGGCAGCGCAACACATTCCTTTCGTTTCTCCATTAAATTTCAGAGCCTTGCAGTAAGGACACACTTCAGTCATAGTGCCGATGAGAACATGCCAGCTCAAACTATAATCATCAGCTGGGTTGTACCGGAATGCAAGGCGATTGTAATCGCATGATTACTGAGCACGGAGTCGTGTTTGACGCTGATCTGCAGTTTCTCGTTGACGTCTTTCAGTCACTCTCAGCCTGTCACATTCATTCTGTTGAGAACAAAGCAGATCTGAAGCTGCAGAACGTGATAGCCGTGCTCGCAACCATGCATCCTCAAGTCTGGCTGCACATCGCTCTGCTGCTTCCTCAGCACGTATTTGAGCCATTCTTTGTCTGTTTCACTCATTCGCTGATGCCCGTTCTTCCTCAGTTTGATTTGCAATTACTCATCGCACTGCTTCCGCTCCTCGAGTACGACGACCTAAATTTGATCTTCTGCGAGGCATTATTTGGATGAACTAAAGCAGATCGATTGCACTGAAAAATAACAAAAACATATAAAATTGCATATTTGTATACAAATATAATGAATCCATAGTAGGTATATAAAAACACCCGCATATTCGAATGCAACGTGTGACATCTATATAATAGTAGGTATATAAAAACACGCGCGTATTCGAATGCAACATTGTGTGAAAATTTCAAAGCAATCGGTGAACTTTCAGAGATTTAAGATTCTGAACAAACGAACATTTACACTTTTATTTATATAGATATATCTGTGTGTGTGTGTTTCTGAAAACTTGATAAAAAAACCCCACAAAAATCTACATTTCTCCGCTCCGCTACCATTCCCACCCACACCCACTTTCATCTAATTTACAGTTAACCTAACCATGTCTCTTCCCCCTCCACCTATCAACACCCAGTTTCTCAATTATCTGACCTTCCTGAACCCCTTCCTCTCCTCCCGACACTCTTAAGACATTACCTCTTTCCACTCCTCTCTGCCCTTCTACCCCACCATACTACCCAACACGCATATCTACTACTGCTTACTAACCAATGCTCTTTTTATCCATTTTCTCTACATCACCCACAACTCCACCTCACTCCACAACTATCATGTCAAATGCATCCATTCTCTGCTTCCATCGACCTCTAACCCTCTATCCCACACTTTCTCTGACATCAGCCCACAACTGTATAATAACTCTACCTGCCTGCTTGTTTGCTTTAAACATTTACAAACCTACTATCCTAATTCCCCTGCATCCGGATGATATAGACTAATTAACAAGCTAAGACATCTTGTATTACACTCCACCACAAAAATTAAACTCTGTGCTGACACCCATCCTAACCCAGGTCCCAATATCACCCCCTCCCCTCCACACACCCCATCATACTCTACGTATTCCCACTCACACTCCCATCCCTACCCCCCTCTCCCAAAAACTTCCAACTCGGACCTGCTATTCACCAGTTTCAGTCTTTGTAGTATAATTAACAAAACTTATGAATTCCAAGCCACCTTAGCCATCTACTCCCTGGCATAGCAGTGAGAACCAAAACCTAGTTAAAGCCCCACAATAAAGGCAAAGAGATTACCCCAACTGGATGTAACATCATTAGAATAGACATACTTAAATGAGGTGGTGGAGTCACTGTAACATTTAAAGACAACCTTAAAGTTGAACAACACTGTTCTCCACCTGACCTACCCCATCTCTGAGACTCTAACCACGTCTCAAAATAAACACAAACAAGACAATAATTATTGTAGCTTCTTAACTTCCTTTAGGCAACAACCTTTCCATCCTTGAAAGTCGGCTTTCATGGGCTTCTATCAATGTCAGCCAAGAAACTATTATTCTTGGTGATTTTACACTTGATTGACAATCCTGCACATCCAAAAACCCATCCAACTTCCTCAATGTCTTCAACTTCTCCCAGACCATAAATTTTTCAACATACATTGACAAACATACCAATAGATAGTCTACATTAGAACTGATATTGACCAACAAACCCAAATTAAGTTACATATCTGGTTGCCTTCCAGACTCTTTCACCTAACTTTCTATACAGAAAATGCGTACACACATAAAAGATCACCTACAAATACATCCGTAGCAAGAACGATTTCTCCCCCACAACATTTAACCTCATTCTCCAACAATGTGATTGGACCCCATTTAAAAGCCTTCAGCTAGACCTAGCTGTACAATTCTTCAACAATACCTTACTTAAAATACTCAATAATCTAGCTCCAACTAGGAAAGTGCACTCAAAATCTAAGCCTCTGCCCTGGCTAACCAAAGAAACTAGACATTTACTTAAACAAAGGGATAGAGCCTGGTCAGCTTGCCATACCACCAAACACAAATCAAACCTCACTACCTATAAACAATTCATAGGTTCATAGGTTCATACTAGGCTACCTGCCCTAGGGCATTTATAAGCCTAGCCAGAGTGTGTTTGGCTTTCGCCACCCATTTTAAATTAATTTTGCTATGCCCTTTTTCGAGGTTAGTATACTGTGCCTCTGTCTAACAGTGACACAGAAGTGATACCCGGAGTAAACCTACGATCTCCCATCCACTCATCAAGATTCCTCTTGAAGAGAGTCAATGAGGGACTCTGCCTAACCTGGACTGGGATTTTATTCCAGAGTGAAGGGAGCCTCTGGGTTATAAATCCGTCCCTCCAGCATGTCCTATTTATTTCAGTGCTGAGGTTCAAGTCTCGAGCGTAGCTCGATGGGATTTGGATTTTCTGAGGTGCAGCATGTCCATTAATTCCGGGTTGGACATGGCTTTATACGTCAGGCACATATCGCCTCTGAGCAGGTGGTATGCCACTGAGTAGAGCTGGAGTTTCTTTAACCGGGCAGCATATGGCATCTGTTTGAGCCCTTTGATCCTCTTGGTGAGGTACTTTTGGGGTCTTTCCAGTTGCTGCAGGTGTCTGGTAAGGTACATCCCAAAAGGGGCATTGTACTCAATTATGGGCCTGATTAGGGATGAGTAAAGAGGCACGATGACCTCCCCTGATCTAGATTTGAATCCCTTCATGATTAGGTGGGCTATATAAAATGTTTTTCTAACCACTTTGGCCATGTGGTTGTCAAATGAGAGATTGCTATCAACTTGGGTCCCCAGGTCCTAATTACTTCTTCTGTACTTAATGGATTACCACCTATGTGGTAATTTGTGGGCACTTTGTTTTTGCCAAAGGGGATGACTATACACTTTTTGGCATTTAGTTTGAGTCCATGGCTCTGGCACCAGTTGTCTGTTTCTATGAGGCCCTTTTGGAGGATGATTGTGTCGGCTGGAGAGTCGATTATGGCGCCCAGTTTGCAGTCATCTGTGAACTTGGTCAGCCACAGTCCTTCTGTGTTGACCTGTACCTCCGAGAAATATAAACCGAACAAGAGAGGTCCCAGGACTGAGCCTTGTGGGATGCCACTTGTAACTGGTTTGGAGTCTGACATGGCTCCAGCAATTCTAACCATGTGAGTTCTGTCCTTGAGCCAGTTTGCAACCCATCTAGTGACATAGGGGTTTATATTTAAGCTGGTGAGCTTATCTATAATGCCCGAGTGGGGTTTTGTATTGAAGGCTTTTGCGAGGTCCAGGTAGCCTGTGTGGACCACCTTCCCCTCGTCAATGGCCTTGGTGACTGTTTCAAAGAAATCGACCAGGTTTAAGAGGCAGGATCTGGGTAGGATCCAGTGTCTGTAGGTCCCCAATATCTTTATTTATGAGGTCCATGATGATCCTTTCCATAGCTTTGCAGACCAAGCTAGTCAGGCTTATGGGGCGATAATTTCCAGTTCCAATTACGGAATCAAGTAAAAAAAATCAAAGTAGACAAGCAATTGTACTTTCAGACCTGCCAGCAAAAACACCTAAACAACCACCCAAAAATTCTGGCAAAACATTAATATCTCCACAGCCCAGGTCATACCCCTACCCCAACCCCAATTACCACAAACAACTCTGAGCCCATTGCAACTCAAATCAACTCTCACTTCATAAATTCCATAACCTCCCTACTAGGCAACCAGCCTAATATACCTCTTACTCTTCTCACCTCTATTCTAGATAATCCAAACCCCTTCTTCTTTATTTCTATTCAAACAAGTTATATAAAATCTCTCCTAACAAAACTTAAACCCTGCTGTCTTGCTGCTGATCAGCCCCATCTACTGCTTACCCCCTATCTATTTTGATTAATCTTTCTATTGCTGAACACTATGTCCCACTTCTCTGGAGAATATCCCACATCATCCCATGCCACAAAGGTGGTCTTTCAAAAGACCTAACCAACTTCTGTCCTATGGCCATTCTTTCCCCGCTAGCTTAAATCTTAGAAAAATGCATCCACAAACAAGACCTTAACCACTTCCTTAGTAACATCCTATTATCCAGTTTGCAACACAGCTTCAGACCTAAACATAGTGCTAGTACTGCTGTAATTACTTTTACTAACTCCATTCATCGTCGCCTAAATAAAGGCCAGGTAGTCTCCTTCATCTTTCTTGACATGTCCAAAGCCTTTGACACCATTTCCCATCAACCTCTGCTTAACAAACTCTCAACTTCTGGTCTCAGCTCATCTTCCCTCTCCTGGTTCCTCAGCCAAATTTTCAATCGACAGCAGGCCACCAAATAGGAAAACATTCTTTCTCTCCTACTCTCCCTCTCTGTTGGAGTGCCCCAAGGTTGTATACTTGGCCCTCTCCTTTTTATCTTATTCACAAATTACCTCATGTCGGCAACTATCTAGCCACCATTGTCCAATATGCAGATGATGCTACCCTTATATGCTCTGCCCCCTCACCCCCAGAACTTTAAGAATCTAATCATCTTTCCAAAACATAGAAAAGTACCTGTCTGAACATCAACTAATTCTAAATCCTAATAAAACTAAATTAATACTCTTTCAAAATAAAACATCCAAACCATGTCAGCCCTCTCTGTCAATCCTCTCTTCAAACGGAACCAAAATAGAACCCACAACTCATACTAAACTTCTAGGCATCACTATTGATGAGAATCTAACTTTTGATAAAAATGTCACTTTGACAATCAAAAAAGTTCACATCAAGATTGGCACCCTATATAGGGCCAGGCCATATCTTACTCACAACGCCAGGCTAGCCAGTGCTCGGTCTCACCTGCTGTCTACCCTCCTCTATGGATCTCATATTCTCACTAACCTTCGAAATACTGACCTAAATAATCTAGAATCCTGTTATAACAAAATTGCCAAGTTTGCCACTAATGCCCCACTGTACTGTGGTCTCTCAGCAAAACTGGCTAGACCTTTCCAACCTTTTAGCTCTCAACCAACTTACCATGGTCCACAAGCTAATTCACCTAACCAACAACAGTCCTGGTCTCTCCAGTCTCTTCCAACCTAGTCACAGTCTCAGGCCCCTAAGATCCTCTGACAAAGTAATTCTAAAGGTCACCGCCTCCCACAACTATCACTGTGACAGCCTTTATTCTAATAAAATTACCAAACTTTAGAATAACCTTCTTCAAACCATCGCTAAAAATTCACACTATCATGAGTTCAAACAGCTACTACATAACTACCTAGCTAGTCATGGGCTTTGCTCCTGTCATACTACAGGTTAACTCCCCTGATCCTCATCCCACCTCCCTTCCACTCTACTAATGGTCTGCATCCTCTTACTACAACTTCTGTCTGATCTCACTATCAAATCTTGGTTCTTATTAACCACCTTTCTAAATGGTGTTTGGCACTTCTGGGAATACACTTTTTTTCATAGTTGTACACTGCTGGACTCTGTAATTTCAAGCCTGTATAACCTACAATTTCTTGTCTAGCATATATTTGTGTAGTATGTTATTTGTCTTTTACAATTATGTTTCTAAGTCAATACCTGAATTTGTGTTTTTAATATCATATGTAAATAGTGTACTGTTTTTTTCAGCTTTTCTCCCCAGGCCTCCACTGAAAATGGACTCCTGGCCCAGTCAGACTATTTCCTGGTTAACAAATGTAGTAAATAAATAAATAAATAAAAATAAATACATTTTCCAGAGAGGCAAGCCCCCTTGCACCTGCCACACACCCTGCAAATTATATATACCAACTTCAAGATCGCATAAAAGCTTTCACTTGTATATATCTCTCTCTATACCCATCTATTGCTAATCTAAAAGAAATATCACTCTAAAACATATTTATCATGAAGAACATATTTATCATGAAGAATCCTATTATAAAAAAACTTCCAGCAAAGAGTTAAGGTCACCAGTAACATCTGAAACTTGTTCCAATACTAAAAATTTAAACCTGGGAAAATAGACGCAAACACTACTATATGTCCAGAAATAAAACACCTAGGGGTAAGGTATCACCAAACAAAAAACTGTTGCAAAGCAAAAAGAGAAAGGTAAATACTCCACGACAATTGAAGCAAACCAGATGAACAACTGCTTCAAATATCCATAAATCCACAACTGCATGTAAAATAAATGTCCCCCGGGATTCAGGAACCTTGCGCCAGGCGCACGCATAGCGTAGGCGTCACAACGCCAAATATGTCCGCCGAGCGATTCAGGTACAATCCAATTCCACGTGCACTACCGGCGTGCGCCGGATCTGTGCCACCCCCGGCGTAGGTATGCTAAACACCCCATGTGCGGTGTTGCACCATGCAAATGAAGGCATATAGCGATCCACAAAGTGGCGCAGGCATAGCATAAGGCCACGGCAATGTAAACCAAAAAAAAACGGTTTACATTTTCCCAAACATAACATAGGAGTAACGGAAGACTGTCAGCCTCAGGTATCACACTGTTACCATATGCCAATGGCGAAATACACAGAGAATGTCAAAAGAAAACATGCACAACATGTAAAAAATAACATAAATGGTATGTCCACAGAAACTCACAGCAGAACCCCAGGACATGTTTGCGGAAGGTGCAAAACAATGAAATAATATGACAATGTTATAAAACAGCAGCGTAATACACAGCAGCTTCACAGCCATAATACACCATGGTATGCATGGAAAGCCACAACCACGGTGCAAGGGTTGCCAAGGACTCACGGCAGTGTTCGGCGTGGTAACTATGAATTAGTAGTCAATGCCATGCAAATGAGGCAGATAATATTGAATCGCAAACCCCCGCCGGCGTAAGGCTGTACCAAATGGTGCAGCGGTAATACACAGAGGAGTGGCTCAGAGGGAATACATGTCACCTGCAGAGGGGTGTGCCACTGTAGGAGGAAGCACATTGGAGCTCAGCAAACCTGGGCTGTACATTGCACATCACAGCTGCAGGACCGGCGTGTGGGGCAATAGTTGAGCTGAGAGCACACAATGCACGCAGAGGTGCATGTGCACGAGGATGACTACGTTCCCTTAACCCAGTCATGTGACGCTCGCCCCGCAAACAACATCGGAAACAGGAAGGTGATGTTGAGAATATGAGAAAATGCGGAAGAAGTAATTGGAGTAATAATGAGCAATCAACACTAATCAACCCACGAAGGCCAATCGGCGGCAGCTGACAACTCTGCATGCAGAAACCTGCAAAACAGGATAGGGGAGGCATATGAATGCAAAGAAAGTAGGGGAGGTAGCAGATTGCAAAGAGTGAAGACCTGACACAGCAGAGCCAAGCAGACAGGCAGCACAACGGCGGCGGCACACAAAACGCACGATATGCCATGTCCCAGAAACTACACATGACAGGGTTCTGCAGGATGCATGCCAGGAAATAGTAGGTGCAACGTGCAGAAATAGTAAGGGAAGGTCGTAATCCATTGCAGGCAAGAGTAATGCAACACCAAAGGCAACAGCGTTGCAGTGCCAACGGTAAAACACGGAAGATAACCCCCAGATACGGCCATACAGACACACCCTATGACATCACCAGGTGCACAGCACAATAGTATAAAGTGTGAATACACACAACACACAGCCGTGTATTCCCAAACACCGCACCATAGGTGTAAACACACGGGGAACTTTTAAAATGTACATGTTGGGTGCTGCCGTGGCCGTGATCCATCAGCATGTGTTAGAGACAGACGGTGTTGTGGAGGAGGGTACCAACAACTACCATAGGCCTCGGAGGAGAAGGAGAGTGTTCATACCAAGGGTAACCTACCAGGGGCTACAAGACCTGGAGATAGTAGAGCGTTACAGGGTGGATAGGGACATGTTTCAGCAAATAGTGGAGCTGTGCTGGCCACGCCTGAGAACAAGAAACAACAGAGGGGAACCCATCCCAGTGGACACAAAGGTATGTGTAAGCTTGCGAATACTGACCACAGGTACCTTTCAAAGGCCAACTGGGGATATAATGGGCATCTCACAGGCATCAGCATCCAGGGTACTACACCAGTTTCTGGATGCCATGTTACCACATGCCAATGAGCATATATACTTCCCCAGATCTCAGGAGGATTTGGCTAGCAATATGCACCACTTCCATCGTGTGGCACAATACCCGGAGGTACTGGGTGCGATAGACTGTACGCACATACAAATCAAGTCACCACCTGGGGAGCAGGGTAGACACTACATAAACCGCAAGGGATTCCCCTCCATCAATTGCCAGGTCGTGTGCAATGCTCAGGGCATTATCATGGATGTGTGTGCTGGCAGCCCCGGAAGCTACCATGACTCCCATATCTGGCATGCCTCACAGCTGTACCAGGTATTCGCCAGGGGGGACATCCCACAAGGCCACCTCGTGGGGGATGCTGGCTATGCACTGGAGCCATGGATGATGACTCCCATCAGAAAAGCACACACACACATGCAAGAACACCATAATGAGGCACACGCACAAACCAGAATAATCATAGAGCGTGTGTTTGAGATGCTGAAATCATGGTTCCGGTGCTTGGATACATCCGGTGGAGCCCTGCAGTACTCTCCAGGCACATGTGCCCACATATTCATAGTATGTGCCATGCTACATAATATGATCCTGCAGAAGCAGCTGCTGCAGGGACATAACGGTGAAGTGCCACAAAGCCCACCACAACTGCCAATGCCAGTCCAGGCACAGAGGGTTCAGGACCAGGAACACACTGTGCCAGCCCCAGTAGGCAGACTGAGGCGTACCCAATATGCCTATGCCCTGGCAAAGAGGGAACGTATAGCACATACTCTGACAGCGTAGGCCCCATGGACTGACACCTCCCTACCTGCACGCACAGTGAAATGGACGGCACACAAACATGACCACCCGTAAAGTGTACCGTATGGGTGGCCCCATGTGTGACTCCAACATAGGCAGCCCCCAAACACTGTACACCCAACAGCCAGTGGAGCATGGAACGCCAACACCCGAACAGTACGCGGGTCCTACAGCAGATGGCATTGCTGTATGCTGCCACGTTCGCCGCAAGGTGTATACATATAAACATATATATATATATATATGTGTATATACATATATGTAGATAGATATAATTACATATATAGAAATATATGTACACATATACATATAAGTACTACAGTTAAGACAGGGAATCAGAGGGATGTAAGGTGACTGAGATGTAACACGCGATATCTGTACATAGTATACATAGTGAAACGACAACCTGAGCATCCGGGAGGTTCAACAGAAGAGGATACCGCCAACCATGGAACGGGCAACATACCGAAATGCATAACCACGAGGCAGAAAGATCGCCAGACCACAGTACTGTAACAGTACATGCGCGGGTAATAGTATGATGATATGAGGGGAGAGGTAGACACCGCCGCCGGTGTCGCGGCCCACGCAGGTACTGTGTGCAACCGTCCCCATGAGTGCCGTAGTATGTGTACGTGTGCGGTGAGGGTGCCGTGTGTGTTGCTGTGTGAGTGTAATGTGTGTGTCTCCGTAACATGTGTATGTTGGTGCCATGTTAGAGGCAGAGTGGAATAACATGTGTAGGCATACGGTACACTAAGAAAAAAACGCCAAACTGGTGTTTGCCACCACCATAAACCAACCAAAAAAAACCAAAAAAACTGGAACTGAAAGTAAAGCGAAGAACCTCTTCCAAATTTTATTATAAAACACTAAATCCACAGTAAAACACTCAATAGATGCACAAGGCATATGTACACCAGTAGTCCCAAAGTAGTAGTGAGAGCCCCACCCTGGCTAGGCGTGTTGTGACGTAGAACGATACAAAGTGACAATGTCCCAGATTGTAGCACAGGAATATACCCCACAGGAAATGGAAAGGACGTATGTAATACTCATGCCCGTATGTATGACACCGATATGTTAATTGCAAAATGATACATTGGCAAAGTCACACAGCAATAGGTATGTACCGCGGAAATATGTATGTGCTACCCCAGTACTGACCGTGGCCACGTATCGGCCCGTAAACACCGCTGTGTGTTCTACAAGTGTCAAACAAGCAATCCCCATCTGAATAGGTGGCAACCACTGGCAAACAGGCCATCCCAACAACAGGACCACAATGACTGTAAATATCTGGGACAGAATGACAAGGGATAGTCGTCATGTACAAACAACCGCTGATATACCACAGATGTGACGGAGGAATACATGCATCAAGCACACCCACAGGCGATACCGACACCACATGACAACAACACAACCTACAATCCCATACCAACAGACAATTAACTGTCAACTCTCCAGGTAGGGATGGAGCACACAGACAACTATACTGTGTATGTAGAGATGCAAGGCCCACAACCCGTATCCGGCTACCTACAACCACCGATATCCCCACCATACATATTAAAGGAATACAAACCGTAATAGCAGCACAAACATACAGGCAGTCAATGACATCTGCATAAAAACTCAAACAAAAACATCAGCTCCCTTTAAAGGGATACACAGCATACACATC